>NC_088913.1:93066200-93366200 GCF_963576675.1 Euphorbia lathyris
AACTGATTTATTCCTGTTGGAAGAATATAATAATTATAATTTATTTCTCAATAACATAACTAATATAAATTTGAATATACTATATTAAATACTAAAAAAAAAAAAAAACAAAACAAAACAAAACAAAAATGAAATTGAAGACATAGATAATAAAATTGATTTGGAACAATTGGTAAACTGATTTATTCTGTTGGAAGAATATAATAATTATGATTTATTTCTAAATAATATAACTAATATAAATTTGAAGATACTATATTAAATATTAAAAAACAAAAATGAAATTGAAGACATAGATAATAAAATTGATTTCGAACAATTGGTAAACTGATTTATTCTGTTGGAAGAATATAAGAATTGTGATTTATTTCTAAAATAAATTTGAAAATACTATATTAAATACTAAAAAACTAAAATGAAATTGAAGACATGGATAATAAAATTGATTTGGGACAATTGGTAAACTGATTTATTATGTTGGAACAATAATATAAGTATTACGCTGGAATAAATATAACTATTTTGTTGGAAAAATTGGTACGCTGATTTATTCAGTTGGAACAATATAAGTATTATGTTTGGTACATAGCCTTTTGGAATAAAATTAGAGGTTTGAAAGAGCTTATTAGCTCTTTTTTGGTGTTTGGTGGAGAGAGGTTCGAAAGAGCTTATGAGCTCACTCATTTATTTATTTATTTTTTATTTTTTTTGAAAAAGCTCATGTTTGGTGCAGAGCCTTTTCAAATAAAATTACCTCAAACATTGGTGTTTGGTGAAGGGAGGTTTGAAATCAATTATTAGTTTTTTTTTTTTTTTTTTTTTTTTTTTTTTTTTTTTTAAAAAAAAAAAAAAAGCTCATGTTTGGTACAGAGCCATTTGGAGTAAAATTAGAGGTTTTGACTAGTCAAACATTGGTGTTTGGTGAAGCCCTGTTTTGAAAAGGCTACTGTTTTGTACAGAGCCTTTTGGAGTAAAATTAAGAGGTTTTGACTAGTCAAACCTCAAACATTGGTGTTTGGTGAAGAGTGGTTTGAAATACCCTATTTTGAAAAAGCTCATGTTTGGTACATAGCCTTTTGGAGTAAAATTAGAGGTTTGAGTGTCACATCCGTGTCCTTAATTTTAGTTATTATACCCTAATATTAGGTTATATTATAGTTATTTATTGATTAATGAGTTAATCGGGTATCATGGATATAGTTTGGAGGGTAATTTCATGCCTTTAGTATCAAATTAAAAGTTTAGAGCAAGTTTTAAAAGAAGCTACAGCTTAGAAGGATCCAAAGGAATATTTTCCCTTATTGGGAAGACAAAAAAACACAATTCAAGGATTCATTTTCGTGGTTATCCATGGCTGATGCATTCCCCAAACATTTCTCCATCATCTCCATTCAAACATTCAAAGTTACACAGTCTCAATGCTTCTTTGATATCTAGAGATCGAACCGTCCGATTGAGCCGATTTCTTTACAGTAGCTTCTAGACACCCTAATACACGCTGGGGTGGGTTTGCTTTTCATTTGGATCACTCTAGGATAAATTCGAGTTGGGCGGATTCTTGGCAATAAATTGAGTTCTTGTGTGTTGTTCTTCTTTTCTTTGCAAAACTAAGTAACTATCAACTACCCTTTGAGTTTTTATGTATAGATACGTATATAGAACTCTATATTTTTCAGAGCCATGAATTTTTGTTGATGTTTTTACCATGCATGCTATTGATTTGGGTTTTATGATACACTTTTAGTATAGATTTTAACTATGTTCAAGAATATAGATATATATGTCTTTGCATCCAAATTTTAAGCTATAATATACATATATGTATGCATTTATGAAATCTAGTATATTTCATTAATAGTTTTTGCAAGATATGATGTTTTTAATATATATAATTAAAGAAGTGTATATTAAGCCTTATTGAACTTAATTTATACACAAATGTATATACATGTATGTGTATATATATTGTTTCGGTTTTTCTTAAATTGTTTTGGTGAATTTGAGTATATTTGAATAATACTTGTATAAGAATTGATATTAAAAGTAGAGTTTTGAGCCACTTTAGAGGTTTTGACTGGTCAAACCTACAATAGTGGTGTTTGGTGATGCGATGCTTGAAAGAGCTTATTAGAGCATCCACAATGCGATGTTTTTTATATCGTCTCTTTTTAGGTGTTGTTATATTTGCTTTTAGTTTTTTGAATAATGTATTTCTATCACAATTGAATTATTATTTTGCTATAGACAATTACTATCATTGAATTTTTTTTTAGTAGAATATAAAGTTTTAATTTTTTCTATTATTTTTTACTTTTATTATATTAAAGAAATTATAATTTATTATTCAAATATCACCCAAAATCAGCCAAAAATGCAAAAAAAAAAATATAAGGAAATGTTGGGGAAGTTAGGAATCAAACCTTATTAGTGGGAAATCCAAATGACCCCCTCATAATTACCAGTCAAAATGTATTAAAGGTAAATTATTCATTGTAATAGTATAATTAATGTGGCATTGGTCTTGATGAAAAACCTTAAACGACTTATTGATAACATCCAGCTATTACCAATTGGTAAAGAAGTGCTCCGCCACTAGAGGTGATCCGTTTAGTCAAGGTCATGGCGTATGCTAGAAGCCAGATGCCATGAAGACATTGCCGCGTGGAATGCCTCATAAATACCATTCGCCATAAAGGACCCACGCCCGCCAGGCAGACATAGACCCACCATCCAAGCTAGAACCGCCCACACTGTCACCAAGCTGTTATCAAGGAAACTGCTACCGTTTTTAGCATGAAATGATTCCTTAAATCCATTAACGGTCAGACTTAAATAATGTAGCATTAAACTATATTAAAGGACATTAAATGAAGGATTACTTCGATGGTATAAATACCCCCCACTACTAGGTACATTATTCTAATCCCTACTTCGTGCTTATTGTTTATTCTCTCTAAGAATATGACTGACTTAGACACCAGAGTGCTTCTAGAGCCGAACACATCAGCGTCTCACACGGACGCATTCCGGTGAAGGAATACAACCTAAATCAATACTTCTCCAAAAATTTAAGGCCTATTTTGGTATTTTAGCCTAATAAACTAGTATAAAGAGAAAAGGGAAAATAAAAAATTACATGGTTACTAATTGAATACAAGACCTCTTAAAATAAAAATACAGAACTTATCTATATTTGAGAAATCGAATGGATGAGGATCGAGAGTTAGGTCATGTTTGATAACCAATTTCAGCACTTAAGTTTAAGTTTGTTTGATAAAACAACTTAAATAAGTTTAGAGAGTTGGTGACACGTTTGCAAAGTTAACGGAATTAATCCACTTTTACGGACAAGTTTAAGGAGCCGGTGATACGAAATAAGCACTTTCAAGAACCTGTTGAGACACTAACAAAGTTTAGGGAACCAATATATTTTTACGGATATATTTAAGAAACCGGTGAAAAGGATGTCTAATTTAATTAGTAAAATAATTGGATTATGGAATTAAAATATAAAGATAAAAGGAAATGGTTATTACAATGAACACAAGACCTACTAGACATATGTCTTTTAATTAGTGTGTAGGCAAATAAAAAGATTACATGGTTGCTACTAGAACATAAGACCTCTTAAAACAAAAATATAGAACTTACCACTACACCAAACCAATTCTTATGTATAAGTATTTCTTCTCAATTATATTTATCTTTTAATTCATATCTAAACCCCAAATATTTATGAAATAAACTCGTAAAGTTGTCATTTAAATTGATATTGATAAGATATAACAATGCCATTTCACATCTGGATATTTATATGTATGAATTGGATTAAAAGAAGGATATTTTTTTTAAAAATGCCAAATTTCTAATGATAGAAATTGATTTTGGAGACGAAACTTGGACAAGCTCCCTTCGGGACCTTGCCACAGCGTAGCTCTCGAAATTCTACCCGACTTCAAAAAAAAATTCGCCCCGATCGAACAACCGAGCTAAAAGTTATGGCTTTCTAAAGGTTATTGTTGACCAATTATACTTACCTTGACTTTTGATCTTCCCTGAACTAGTGGAAATCCCTACTTTGCCCCTACAAGTACTAATATATAAGCTGCTCTTTTTAATCGGACCGCAATTCCCCCAATCTCCTGCTCCGATCTCCTGCTCCGACACAGTGTATTCTAAGAGAACCGATAATTGTAGTCTGAAGAAGATATAGGTACTTCGTCTATGATTCAATTCTCGAATTTCTTTTTATTTCGGTTCTTGTTTTGGAGTGCTTGATTTTTTGGTTGCTACCGTTGAGGTTTCAATTCACAATTTCAAGTTGTAAAATCAAACACCTGCGGAGGTATACTTGCACTAAAAAAAGAAAAAACCAAACACCTGCGGATTACCAACATATTTCTGTTCTAGAGGTGTTTGTTTGTGTCTGTATTTTGATTGAGTTGCTAGTACTAGGGTACGTCTTCACAACTTAGGGATTTTGGTTGCTTCCATAGCATTTGGGGTTTTTCTAGATTCATCGATTTGGTTGCTTCCACCAACAGATCAAGCTCCCTACGCCCTCTCCTCTCAATTAATACATAACCTGTCCATTTACCTAAGGGTTTATTTGAGATTTTGAGTTCCAATGGTATTTTTATGAACTATACTCTTGTTTTATTAATATGTTTTCTTTGTTGATTGCTATCAGATCTTCTTTTGTTTATTCAAGAGAGACTAGGATGTTGTTAGCTATTATTGTTATGCTATAGCTGAGTGTTTCTTTTTATGTCAAGAATGTTTTAATACTTGATCCTGTTCATTATGGTTCCAAAATGACTTCAATTTTGTTGCTCTTTTTTGATGAAGATATTAAAACCATAAAGATTGAGAAGTAGTATATAGATCGGTGAGCTCAACGAAAAGAAAAGGAATATATATAGCTCAAATAGGTTGAAGATTAGGAACAGATGTAATGACCGGGTAACTTATTGTTCTGCATTCAACTGCTCTAGTCTGAGATAGTGTTTTTGAGGTCTACTGGCAATTGACAATATGGCTGGTTCTGATATAATTTTCAGATTGGATTGATAGGAATAATAAGAATATTAGAGAGAGGAACAGAGAATATATGAAGAAGGAGAATTTAGAAGTAATTCTTCATATTTGTTCATTGATAGATCTTGATTACAATTGTGTAAGCTTACTAAACATGTCAACTTAAAATTTAACGAATTAATATAAACCTGCCTAATAACCAATTCACTCCTTAATCTTCTCATTTCTTCTGCTGTACATAACAGGTTCATATTGTTGTTTCTTAACAATTAAAATATATTAGTTCCTATGCTGGCCAGAATTTGAGATGGGGGAGTTTCATAGTACCCTTTGCTCATTTGTTACCATGTTTTACAAGATTATGAAGAAATTAGTTTAAATTCTTGGTTTCTCACTCTGTTACATAGCTTTAAGGACCTGAAAATGTTATTGCAGACGACAATGCAAGGGTTCACTGAAATGATAGTGAATTTGATGAAGAGTGATCATCTGCTTGAGTCCCAAAATATTGCCCATTATACCCTCTCAGGTATGGCGTTTTTATTTTTTACGCTTTCAACCTCACCTTGCATCCTATTTTCTGCTTGTTCAGTTGCTAATTAATTTGACGAAATGTCTTACTGAGTTTAAAATTAAGTAATGAATTAATTACAATTATGAATGTCCCATTTTACATGAATAATCTACATGAATTTTCTTACAGATTAATTGACAATTTGCATTCTTCTGTTAGAATTTTGAAGGTGCATTGTTAGTATTCTAGCATAGTATTGCTTATGTACTATACGTATTGTAGCATAGTTGGTAGGAAATTTAGTTTGTATTCTAGTTACCTGTAACAACTTATATTATTATTTGCATGTTGGACATTTGTAAGTTCGTTTGAAGGAGTTGAATACAATTGTCCAGGCTTCGATGACTTTAACAGCTTTCCTTAACAAATTAAAGAGTCTTTGGGTTGAAATTGCAGTGCTTAAACCAGTGATCAATTACAAATGTGGAGAAGCTAGGGCTACCATAGAATATTTATGATGAGGACAATTTTATGCAGTTTTTATGTGGTTTAAATAGTGATTATGAGCATGTTAGGAATCACATACTGTTCATGGATCCACTTCCTACGGTAAAAAAGGCTTGTTCTATGTTATTTCGCATTGACAAGCAAAAGGAGGTTTCTATCATGGATTCAACTGAGTTTGTCAATATAGCCACATGCTCTGAGGCATCTTCTTCATTGGACAAGCGTGTAACTATGTCTAACAAGACAAGTGGACAGGCTAAGTATTGTGATATATGCAAAGCACATATGCATGATATATTACTTCTTTTTGCATTCATGGTTATCCTGAACGGAGGAAAGGTCCTAAGAAGCCAGTGACAACATGATGAATATCAAAAGCATTATTCACTCCCTATATAACTCTACTCACTACTCTTCCCCCAACTGACGCTTCAGAATTTATCATCCAACCAGCCAAGGTGATTAAGACTCGCAATGCAATAATTGATAAGCAGGTAGTGCCTCGGCTCTTAATACATTGGGCTGGATTTCCTACTATTTATGCTACATGGTAGGATCAAGCTACAATTGCAGGTCAATTTACATATCGGACACATTATTTGGGACAATAATGCACTAAAGGAAGGGGTCTTTTCACATTCAAGCCAAGAAATGAGAAGTCTAGAGACTAATTTGAGTATTTGATAGTAGTTTTTATTCTGTTATTGTTGTTTTGTTATGTGTTTTTCCCAAAAGCTATATGCTATACGTAGGTGCTGGTATTAGTTTTAGACCGTAGTCCAGCTGTAAAGATTCACAACTATTTTGTAACCGTTCCTTTTGTCTTTTCTCTATCTAGAGAAAGTTTGCTGTGTAAGCAGAGCGTTCTTGACATTAATCAAATCTACTCTTCTCTCTTCATTCTCTATTCTCTCCTGTATTCTTCTTCTCTCTTTCTCTTCCTTACCACATCTAATTTTTTTTTGTACCAAATTTCTGACACTAGAACGGTAGTTCATACAGTTTGCTTCAGGGTTTCATAGCATAGCAAGTCCTTTTGTTGCTTCTACACTACAAGTTGCAGATGTGTTGCTACTACTCGCATCTCTGCTACTGAATTACTAGTTATTTGATTGTTTTGTCTTTTGTGACTTTACTGAAACATTTTCTTTTGTTTCTTATTTTTGGTTGGAAGTTGTAGTTATGACTCAAAAATCTGGTTTAATAGACTAAGGCCATATGGATTTAGCAATACTGCATATAATGCAAGCCAGTGCTTGTGATGGAATATTTCTGGAGGCTTATAATAATTTGGTTTGTGTACTACTCTTTTATGGATTTCTTTTGCTCTTTTAGTGAACAAGCGTATAACTACATCTAACTAGATAGAGACTGATAGAAGTGGACTGGCTAAGTATTGTTATATATGCAAAACAAATATGCATGATAAAAATATCTTATTTCCGCATTCATAGTTATCCTGAACGATGGAAAGGTCCTAAGAAGCCAGTGACAACAGGATCATTATAAAAATCATTATTCACTTGCTATATTACTCTCTCACTAGGTTTTCCCAACACTTTTATAGCAACAGTTTTATAAACTGTCTCATGGGCTCAAGTGAAGAAGCCCAAAATATTAATTCGCACAGCTTTATAGAAATCCATAGTTACATACCCTTTGAAATCCCTAATCCATAAAAATTCTCAACTTCGTATCTCCTATCTCCGAGTCTCCATAGTTATATAGTTTATGATATGTTGAATCTTAATTGGGTTTGTGATATAGGACAAAGCTGGACATTAGAGAATTAGCGATTCAGTTCAGGTGTGTTAGGCTCATTCCTTTGGTGAAGAATGGAGTATCACTGTAAGTTTCCTGTCCTTCTTCATTTATTGCCTGCTATGTGCTAGTATAAATTAGCTATATTTTCGTATGTGCTTGGCCTAGAATGACCTGTTGAAGTGAAAAGGAGGTTTGTTGCAGGCTTCACCCAGCCTGTGTTTACTGCGGTTTCTTCCTACCTGTGTTCAAAGAGACATAAGGTTAATAAATAATTATAATAGCTGATGATTGAATATGTGTTTCTTTCTATCTCTGTTTACTGCGGTTTCTTAGAATACATCGTGCTTCGGCTGATTCCCTTGTATTTTTTTGGGATAACAAAATTAAAAACATTGAGCTAATTTTCGTTTTTGCAGACTTGTGATCATGAACCTTGTGAGCTTATCCAATGGAAAGTCTCAACATGTTACAGAGACTCCAAGCTTACATTTCTGCTTCAGGTATTTTAAATTATTTTAAATTACGAAGAGTTTCTTTAACTTTGTTATTCTAACACATGATGTTAATGGAAGTATTCTTAACTGCAATATTCTAACACATGATGTTAATAGCATATGATATTCAATTAGTTTACTTTCGGCTCATTTCTCTTAACTGCAATATTTAAAGAAAGCATGTATTGCACACATGAAGTAGTGTCCCATGGATAGGGTATAATGGCTCCACAATGTCCTCAAAAAATATGGAAATGCTATGCTGTAACTGTAGAAGATAATGGAGCTAAAGTGTTTCTCTTAGCAATTAAGATAGAAACGTAAAATACATTGCGCCTATTGTAATGGGTGGCCTGAGGCAACCATTGATGGTATCCTTCTCTTCTTGGTTATGTAGCCTATAGGTTTGCAACAATAATGGTATGTCAATGAAGTAATGCCTATCTGTTATCTGAACCTAAACCCTTATGATTTCTGTGTATGGAGCAACTCTCAAATATGCATCGACCCGTTTCTGGGGTAAGTTCGCATGCGGACTTGTTTATTTAAGTGTTATCAGTACCATTAAGCTTACTGCTACATTTCGGTGTGGGGGAGGAATCTTGCAGCTTATTGTTGAGTATTCTGATTGCACAAAACCTAACTTCTCAAATTTGCATCCTAGAGATGGTAAAGAAGAGGGAGGAGGAAGCAAATGGCAATGCATAAAGTTAAGGAAATGACCATCTTGGAGTACTCATGGTGACTTGATTTGTTGATTGTTACGATTTAAACTGACATTCTTCCCTCCCTTATTCCCAGTTATTACTAAAGTCTGTAAACTAGGAAACGTAGGCAAATTATCCTACTTTCTGAGTCTTTATTTATTAAGCCTATTTTTGATGAGATTTTGAAGGCTGAAATGCTGAAACTGTTTTTGCTGTAACAGGTGCATCTCAATTACTTTGATACCACTAGCTCGTCAACTATTCTTTGCGTCCGCTTCCAGGAAGGTCCCTATACGGTTTCCGATTGCCTGACATGTCGCCTCTGTTTGAAAACCTATCGGCAGGTCAAAAATTTGAAGCCATATAATAAGGTTATTGAGTTCAATTAGAGCCACCTGCTCCGACGGTTCTAGTTTGCGGATTATGAGGAGATTCTGGTTAAAGGTCCATGGACCGTCATTCAGAACACGAGCTTGGTCAAGGGTAAGGTTGCTGGCGGCGGGGAGAGGTAAGGTATTAGGTTAGGTCGAAAAACTGTTCAGAGGAACAGACGGGTTCACTCCAAAGGGAGAGACATGATATGCTGTTTCTACTTATTCTCAAACATTGATTACATTTTATAGCTTCTGAGAATGTGCCATATTGTGTTATGCTTATTCTCATACCTATACCTAGTTAAATACATTTCATTCTTAAAACTGATTTCATCAAATAATATAACAAAAATTGCATTTAAATAATTGACCACACAGATTATTTCCCATTGTAGGTTTTGCGTATTAATTTCTTTGTTATATTTTTTGGTTGTTTGCTCTCTCTTTCTATATTATTATTATTACTTAATTTGGTATGATGATTGGAGATTCTGACAAAATCTAGCAGAATACTCGACAAGCACTGACCAACCAAATCTAGCAGAATTCTCCGACAAAAAACTGGTCGTATTCTCCATCTACAAGAGATAATGTCGGTGAACTAAACTCTCAAATTCCTTTTACTTTCTTCCTAATTCTGTGTGCATCTTTCTGATTTTGCTTAATTGTTATATATGAATAAAACTTATATGTTCTGACATATAATATTACTGACCAAACTTATATTTTTATTGTCATTTGATTTTGCAGATCTACTTTTCTCTTACTCAATTATTCTTGAAAATAAAATCATTTGACACTAACATGTACAGTAGATTAAAACTTAGCTTTTTGTTGGAATAACCTGCTGGTTTGGATTGGATTAAACTCCTTATGATATTTCAATATATATATATATATATATTTTAAAATATAAAGCATGACAAATTGTGTTTGGCTTCTCTTTTGCCACTTGTGAAATGCTCTTTTAGTCCTTGGTGCCTTTGTGTAGGCAAATCCCTTTTTTTACCCTGTTAATTATATTGTTCTTTGACAACTTAATAAAGTTGCCTTCCTTTGAAGTGAAGCCTCTCCTTTCCTAGGATTGATTTTGTGTACATCTTTCTGATTTTGCTACTTCATAATTTGTTGGTGAACTAAAAACTCTAATGTCTTTCTGATTTTGTGTACATCTTTCTGATTTTGCTTAATTGTTCTATATGGAAGTGGACCAAGCGTCATTCGTTGAGACCTGCAAGAATCTATGTTCTTGAACAAGCTCGACTATGATGTCAATGTTAATGAACAAGCTATTTCTTTAAATATAAAACTAGATAGTTCTGGTTCTGTAGGTTTTAAAACTCGTACTTTACAGGTTGCTGGCTTCATGACTTGAATAGAAGATATTTAAGCTAAGCTAGATGAAGCTGACCGATGAATCGGTTCCTAAATATCAAATTATAACCAAATTTTTATTATTACATTAATTGGGAGAGCATATGTAGTCTCATGTATAAAATATTGCAATATTGAGTTTAAAGTTTACCAAATAAAGGTTGAACATGAAATTGCATATAATTTTTTTTTTTTTTTTTTGTTAATGAGGTTTGAAATCGTTGTTGCCGTGTGACCTGAGGTCACGGGTTCGAGTCTTAGGAGCGGCCTCTTGCCAATTAAATTGGCAAGGGAAGGCTTGCCCCCAATACACCCTTGTGGTGGGACCCCTCCCCGGACCCTCGCTCAGCGGGGACGCGTAATGCGACCGGGCCGCCCTTTAATGAGGTTTGAAATCGTACTGACTTGTAAACGTAAGATTTAATATTGCATGGTATTGTTTTGTTTTTATATGACTAAATCCGCTATATCTCAATAATTATAAATTTCAAATGAATGAGCCTGCAACTTTGTTTTTTACGAATAAACCTGCTATATCGTATTGTTTTGTATGTCTCTCAAAAAAAAAAAAATATAAAACTTACATCTTTATTGGACGTGTTGCTTGATCATCATTTAAATTTCAAATGAATGAGACAACAACTTTGTTTTACATCTTATGATATGATTTTGATTGTATACCATAATGTTCAAATTATAAGTTTAGATAGGAGTTTAATTGATAACAATTTTATTTTTATTATTACTTTAATTCAATCTCTACAATTGTGCAGGTGTCCAAAAGTTATTGTTGTTGTTGAGGTTTATGTATGTTTTTTCCAACGGACAATTTTTAGAATAAATCAAAACGGAGTTATTTTCTCTTGTGCAGGTATATATTGACATATATTTGATTTTTCGGGGCATACTTCAACTATGGTCCTGATGCGAGACTTCTAGTCACCGGGTTTTAGAGGACTTGAGCATCCAATGGTCACTAGGAACGCGTGTCAAATTATGGTTTCGGGTATCCGTCCTGTTTTGGCCGAATTCCATCTTTTAGGGCCTCTAAAAGCGTTTTTGTAGTTTCCACACCTTTTTAATGTAAGTTCTTATGTTTTTTTTTTTCGTTTCACTAAGCCAAATAACTTTCATTATTTGGGTAACAAATTGAAAGAAAGAGGAAAACATCATATTAAGGACTAATGTGAATAAAATATAAAGTGCAAAAAATAGGGATTAAAATGAATAAAATTAAAGTTCCAACTTAGGGACTAAAATGAATAAAATAAAAATATTAAATTAAAGATTAAAATGAATAAAAATTAAAGTTATTAGCTTAGGGATAACAAAGAATAAAAATAAATTTTATTACAGTAGGGATTAAAACGAATAGAAAATAAAGTTTTTTTTATAACTATTAGTATCCAAACAACTGAGAGATGAAAGTTATCTTGAATTGTTTCGTTTATTCCAAATCATTGTTATGAAAAAATAGACCAATTAAATCAATAATATTAATTTCTAATATTATTAATATCACATTCAATATACATGTACAAAAATGAATTGGTTTAAATTTGGACAAAGGACTATAAAATATAAAGTCCGAATAGGGACTAAAATGAAAGTTCCAAATTAGGGACTAAAATGAATAAAATAAAAAGTATTAAATTTAAATTAAGGATGAAAGTGACTAAACATAATATTATTATGTTAGAGATTTTAATGAATTAGAAAAGTAAATTATTAGATTTGGATTAAAAGTGAGGAAGGATAAAGTTATTACATTAGGGGTAACAACGATTGAAAATAAAGTTTATTACATTAGAGATTAAAACGAATATAACCTAAAGTTTTTTTTTATAACTATTGGTGCCCAAACGACCATGAGATGAAAGTTATCTTGAATTGTTTCGTTTATTCCAAATCATTGTTATGAAAAATAAATAAATCAATAATATTAATTTGTAAAATTATTAATATCATATTCGAATGAGTGTGTAAAAAAGAACTAGTTCAAATTTGGAGAAAGGATTATACCGAATAAATTGAAAAGTTTATTTGGAAAGGAAATTGAAAGAAAGAGGAAAACATCACATTAAGGACTAAAGTGAATAAAATATAAAGTCCGAAAATAGGGATTAAAATGAACAAAATGAAAGTTCCAAATTAGGGACTAAAATGAATAAAAGAAAAAGTATTAAATTAAAAGTTAAAATGAATAAAAATGAAAACTAACTTATTAATTAAGGATCAAAGTGAACAAAAATAATATTACTATGTAAGAGATTAAAATGAATTAGAAAAGTAAATTATTAGATTTGAATTAAAAGTGAAGAAGGATAAAGTTATTAGATTAGGGGTAACAACGAATAAAAATAAAAGTTTATTACATTAGAGATTAAAACGAATAGAAACTAAAGTATTTTTTTATAAGTACTGGTACCCAAACAACCATGAGATGAAAGTTATCTTGAATTGTTTCGTTTATTCCAAATCATTGTTATGAAAAAATAGACCAATTAAATCAATAATATTAATTTCTAATATTATTAATATCACATTCGAATATAAGTGTATAAAAAAGAACTAGTTTAAATTTGGATAAAGGATTATACCGAATAAATTGAAAAGTTTATTTGGAAAGGAAATTGAAAGAAAGAGGAAAACATCACATTAAGGATTACAGTGAATAAAATATAAAATAGGGACTAAAATGAATAAAATCAAGGTTCCAAATTAGGGACTAAAATGAATAAAATAACAAGTATTAAATTAAAAGTTAAAATGAATAAAAAGGAAAGCTAAGTTATTAATTAAGGATCAAACATCTTGGTAGACCTATCCAGAAGAAGGTTGTTCATCTTTTGGGCTGGTGTAGGCCTAGTGAAGGGGTGGTGAAATTAAATACCGATGGCTCTTGTCATAAGGACAGTAAAATTGCTGCTGGTGGAGTTCTGAGAGACGATGGTGGTGCTTGGATTTCTGGGTTCACGCAGAACCTGAGTATGGGCTCCTCCTTTTCTGCAGAGCTTTGGGGGATCTACTCTGGTCTTAGTCTTGCTAGGGGTCTGGGTTTGAAGAAAGTGCTTGTGGAGTCGGACAACCTTGAAGCTATCAAGATTATCTCTGATGTTAATGCTATTTGTTTAAATAGCCAAAATTTAATCAAAGGTATTAGAAGGATGTGTTCTTCCTTCGAGTTCATCAAGTTTAGCCATATTTTCAGAGAGCAGAATAGGGTGGCAGATCGCCTAGCAGTTGAGGGCCATGAGAGGATGTTGGGAGTCACAACCTTCTCTTCTCCTCCTGATTTCCTACCTTCTCTCCTGTTGGAGGATGTGGTGGGGGTTAGCTTCCCTAGGCTAATCCCGGGTTAGGTTTCTTTTTGGTTTTTGTTTGTTTTCTTTCCTTTGCCTACCAAAAAAAAAAAAAATTAAGGATCAAAGTGAACAAAAATAATATTATTATGTTAGAGATTTGATAACACAAATGAAACTTCTGATCGGACCACGTCCCTGTGAGGCGCCGTTGGGATCGGCCGGGGACACTCCGATGCCAAAGTCAGTAACAAATATGGCGAATAAACTGAATGGACAAAGCTTAGTGAAAAGTAAGTATGAGTGAATGTACCTTGATAGCCTAGACGTAGGCTATTTATAATAGATAGATTTGTAACTCCTAGGTAACCAGAGAGTCTCCATTAATGCTCATTTAATGGCGGTTACAAGTTACTCTTAACCTGGCGGGTTAAGACTATTAATGATTCATTTAATGATCGTTATGGCCGAGTTGACGGTTAGCCGTTATTTAAGTAAATGGAGAGATTCGCCTTAGAGATCCGCCAGCGGATCTCTTAGAGCTATCCCAGGGGGATCCGCCGGGCGGTTTCTTATGCCACGTGGCATATTTGAGGCGATTATCTCCTTTGGTCCTTGCGATAATATCCCGATGTTATCAGAAGCCCTCCCAAAATGCCTTTAAAGTCCTTTAGGGCTTTTAGACTTCTGCGCGCCGTCACACGCTTCCGCATTAATGAGCGCTCTGTTCGAGGTTCTTTGATGGTTGACACGTGTAATCACACTGCCCTAGGAGCGTTTTAAAAAGCCGTCTTCCTTCTCCGGAGTTCTCTTTCTCCCTTGCTTTCCATTTTCTTCTGTTTTTCGGAGCTTTTTCTCAGAAACCTCAAGCTTCTGCATTTCCATGTAAGTGTTCTTTACATCATTTTTTGAATGTTTAGAAGTTCATCTTCGTCTTCGGGGTCAACTTCAGAACTTTTTAATTTGCCATCTTCTCCTCGCATTGAAGTAGATTTTAGTTGGTCCTCGTCTTCGTTTTCGTCGGAGGATTCCCAATCTCTCGCCGGAGAAATTAATTCCGATTTAGCTGAGTTCAATAACTCGGCGCAGAGCCATTATCGGACTCGTTCCTCTGGAAATCCTTCTTCTAGTTTCGCTCCGGCCGGTGCCCGTAACCGGTTTCTGGGTTCAATGGCTTCTTCTTCTGTTCCTGTTAGGAAGAAGACACCTTGAGCAGAATCCACTTCGTCTCGCATGAGTGCCGCGGATTTGGCGAACCTATCAGATCGCTTTCCATGGATTAAAAACTACGAAACCCAACTCCCTGCTTCACATCAACGCCCTTCCAATCCGCCGACAGGCTTTTTTACTGTTTTTTGTAGTCATGTTGAGAGAGGGTTTCGCCTTCCTCTTCTCAAGATGTTGGCGGATATCCTCTGTTTTTTGTAGTCATGTTGAGAGAGGGTTTCGCCTTCCTCTTCTCAAGATGTTGGCGGATATCCTCTCGTATTTTGACATCGCTGTCAGCCAACTACATCCTAATGGTTGGCTCGATATGGCCTTGGATTGCTATCTGGCGTCAAATTTAGGCGTAACGTATAATGGCCGTATCTTCAGAGCCTTTCACAAACCTTCTAAGAGGAAGTCAGAGTCCTATCTTACATTCGCCAAATTTGGTGTTTATTCGCCCTTCTACCACAAAATGTCTAACGTGCACAGCTGGGATGAGAGTTTCTTCTATGTGAGGATAAAGGAGGACGAGCCATTGGACTTTCCTTTAGTCTGGAACTCTCGTCCACTACACATGGCGGGAGACATGCGAATTTTAACGCTTGGTGATGAGGCTGTGGCGGATCTCATGAAGCAAATTAAGGCGGATGCCTAGACTTATGAGGATGCCTTAGCCTTCATGATGAGCGACATTCCTTTGATCCGCCGAGTGGAGGATCAACTTGTTTACTCGAAAATAACTCAATTTGATCAAGGTACCTTATTTATTTTTGGAGCTTTAATTTATTTTGATATCTTCTTTTGGCAGGGCTGCATCTAAGGCAAATCGTGCTCTTGCAGAGACGCGCAGGCAATTTCGAGAAGAGGAAGCCCGCAAGAAAAATCAAGAGGCCATCCCTCAAACTGATACGGGCAAACACCCTATGGAGACGACTGCTGATCCGCCTCTAAAGAAGAGGCGGCCCAACACCGTTGGGAGTACCAAGATAATGGAGGATGCCATTAAATCCGCCAAGACTACTGAAAAAACGGTTCAGGTAATGCATCTCTTAATTCTTTTGCCTGCTTGTCAGATTTTGAAGTGGCGTATGGTCTTTCTTACTTATGTAGTCGGCGAAGCCCAGTACTGGCGAATCTTGGTCCGCCAAGTTGGCTGGACGAACTTTCGAGGATGAATCGCTTTTGAATAACCTGGACGAAGCTCTAGGACAAGTAGGAGAAGTACAAAGGGGCTATGACCAAATCCCCAGATCGATCCACGTCCAAAAGGGGAAATCAGAGCTTCTTTCAGTAAGTTTTTTGGAAGACCGTGATGATTTCTTTGTTTCTGCTTTTTGGCTAACTTGTTTTGCTTTTCTCAGCTGTACGCTCGCCTTCGTACCTTGGAGAACGGGCTGCTTCAAGATAGGGTTACTGTTGAGAAGCTGGAGAAAGAGTTGGCAAATGCCAATTCTTCCTTTGCCGTTGTCAATGCCAACCTTTCTTCCGCTAACGCGAACTTGGCCTCTGCCACAGCTGCTTTGATTCTCCGAGACGAGGAGATACAGAAGTTAAAGGCAAAGATAGCCTCCGATGCTAAAAATCATAAAGATGCTCTCGGGGAGGCGGAATACACGGCAGGCGAACAAGCATTCTTTTATGGCGAGATGCTTATGGCGTATTTCTCCTTAGCTCATCCCGGAATCGATTTTACAGATCCTGAGTTCGCCGTTCCTGAGCCGGAGGATGTGGCGAGGTTCAAGAAGATGCCTGATGCCAAGGGGTATCTCCGCGATTATGTAAGAAGATGGATGAAAGGAACCTTGCCTGAGGCTAAGCCTTCTACCATAGCTGTGGAGGATGATCTTCAGGAGATACCGTCTAAGGCTGATTCAGAACCAAAAGGAGACAAGGAGGTATCTCTTGGTGGCGAATCTACAACTGTGGAGAAAAAGGATCCTCCAGTGTGCCCTGTTGGTGAGGGAAGCGTAAAAGGGGATGCCCCTGCTATCATTTAGTTTTTGTTTGTATAAGTTTTTGTAAAAACCAGTATGATTCCAAACATTGCTATTTAATTCACTTTTACACTTTTGTGCCCGATAGTGTTTTGAATGTGAATATGTTCAGGATTTTTGTTTGAAGTAGGTGGCCAGCCATACTTCACCGTATGAACCTTTGTGAAGGTTTGAAGCTGTTCTATTCCTCCTTAGAGGAAGTAAAGCTGCCCAGGGGTTCGTTTTGCCACCTATCTTTGAGGTGAAACGATCTGCCCGTAGGACTTGTAAGTCCTTCTTAGGGAAGGACAAGAGAGTGTAAAGACCTTGCGTCCAAGGATCGTTTTAACTCTATTGGTGACCATGATCTGCCAAGTGGCGGATCTGTTGTGATTGTGAGGAGTGTTGGATGCCTCCTTTTTATGACTGGAATATTGATATTGCAGTAGTGAATCATAAAAAAGAAAATGGATAATAAAACCAACAATCTTTATTAATGGAAGAAACACCTTATTACAGGAAATAGGTTTTTGCAAATGAGCCTCATTAAAACCTTTAACAAGAAAAACCTCGTGGGAAAAAGCTTGTTAAAGAAAAAAGAGTACTCAAGACCATAGGTGCATTTCATTCTCTGACTAAGTGTTCACGTCGGCTCAAGAGATTCGCCATGTGTGGTAATGTATTGTCCTCCGCATCATCCTTATCCACTGCTATTGTAGTGCATTCCTCTTCTGTTTTCTTTTTAGATTGAGGGCGAATCATTAACGAAGCCGAATAAGTTTCTTGAGCCACTTTTTGACAACCTCTAACCATCACTCCCCCCTTGACCGTAGGAATGTAAAGTGTTAGATGGCGAATAGAGATAAGGGCCGCAACTTCGGAGATAAATGGTCATCCGAGAATAATATTGTAGGCCAATTGTCTATCTAGGACTGAGAACTCCAGATCTCCTTTCCAAACTTGATCATCCCCAGCAAGTTCGCACTCCAAAATAACTTGGCCTTTCGTCTGAATGGTATGACCAGTGACTCCTAGAATATCGACCATAGTTGGTTCCCCTTGGACAGGATCAACTTTGAGTTTAATGAATGCTTCTCGAGTGATGACGTTACATGAACTTCCCGTATCAATCATCACCCGTCTAATTTCATAGCTGGTTAACTTTTGCGTATTTACTTTTTGCTTTCTAACAGTTCTTCATCTTACTCTTTCTTTTGCAGCACAAGTCCGCCTCCCTCCCTCCATCTCCGGCCATTTTCCGGCGAAATCACCGTCTAAACACCCTCTTTCCACCTCAAATCATTTCCTACGCCTCCCATCCTTCACCATTTACACTCAAATCCCTCAAAAACTCCTTGAATCCAAAAACCCCAAATCACACCCTAGCTTCTCCATTTTTTCTCCAAAACACCAAATCCACTCAAATTTCTCCCAATTAAGCATTGTCATGGCTTCAAAAAGAGGAAGAAAGAACAACCCGCCGGTTACCACGTCACGAACACGAGCCGCGACAAATGCCCCAATTCCTCAACCACGGTGCCGTTTATCCGAACAGTACCAGTGTCCGTTCCTCCTCAAATCTCCTCGAGAAGGTGACCGGTATGATCGATTACGTGTCATGTCTCTTGCTCATATTCACTATTTTGATTTTCCTGTGTTGGATAAATTGGGAAACTCGGGTGCTATTCGTGAGTTCTTAGAATGGTTAGGATGGAATGATTTTGCATTGAAACCAATTTTTAGTTACCCGTCACTGATTACAGAATTTTTTGTTAGCTTTAGGACGGGTACTGATGAACAGGACAAAACCAAAATAATGTTTAGATTGTTGGGGGAAGAAAGGGAAGTGACTGAAGGGCTATTTTGCACATTGTTTAACTGAGGGAGGTTTAGAATTGCTTCCCGAAGGGGTTACATTTGAGTCAATTTGGGCATCAATCACAGACAATGAGTTGTATGATTCTAACAAATTGCTAAACAAGCAAATTGTTGATCAAAATCTCAGATTGATGCACAAATTCATATGTCATAGCATTTCGGATAAGAAAGATTCCGATAAAGTCAACAATAGGGAACTCATTCTACTCCACTGTCTGTCCACCCGAACCCGACCTAACTTACCCCACTTCATTTTCAAATCAATGCAAGACATCATAGACACCTCTAGGCGCACTTTAGCTTTTGGTCACATTATTACTGAAATCGCCAACCATTTTGGGTATACGAACCGTCTACGGGGCGTCCCTCACTTAGCACCTAAATTTTTCAATAAATCCTATTTGCGGAAAGCACAATATATGACAGAAAATTTTGAGTTTTGGCCCGTGGACCCAACTGCGGATGATCAAATGGAGGAAAATGAGATGGAGGGTGCGGGGGATGAGGAACCAGTTGATCCTAATGGTGCACCGGCAGTTGACCCACGTTCCATTCACGAAAGGCTTGAGGCTCTCGAGCTACTAAGGAGGGAGAATCAGGCCACTTTGCAGCGCATCGAGACGTATCAACAGCAACAGGACCCCATACTCCAGCAGATGGCCCAATTCATGGCCCACTATGTCAGTCAGCACGACTGGCAACTGCCTTAGACAGGGAGTTCTTCTATCCTTTACTTTTTGCTTTAGTGTTATTTCGTATTTTGGGACTAAACGCTACACTAATGGGGGATGGGAGTAAAGGATAGAACTTTATCTTTATTTTCAGTAGTTGTTATTTTCGTACGTTTAATTTCAATTTTATGATATTTTGCACTCTATTTTTATTAATTTGCACCTTATTTTTAATAGTTATGTTTTTCCCTTTATTTCTAATTTTTATTTAGCTTTTAGATAAATGTTTTGTGAAATAATTTTGAATAAAAACTTCATTCTAAAGTTTTGTTTTAACAAACGAGAAAATCAAACAAAATTTTATCTAGAATAAATGTTAAATTTTGATAGGATGAAATTTTACTTGAAAATCTTAAATTTTGTAAACGAATTTTGGACTATTTTGAATACGTAATTTTATTTTGTTATTACGCTCAGTATTTAAGAAATCGACATTTACATTTTGAGGAATAAAAATTGAGTTAATTAGCACACATTACCATTCCAAAGTGAGTTTTTGAGCCTAATTTAAAAAGCATTCACTAATGCTTCATCTTTTTTTCTCTCTCACGAGTGTTCCATAATCACACGAAACTTGAGAATTTGCATCAAATGCCGATCAAAACCTCACGCGTCTAGCTCAAAACACGATATGATCAAGGCCTTCCTTATTTTACCCCCACATTTCATACTCAAAATGATAGCCCACCTTAAACACATTCTCCGTCGTTCACCCCTTCGAGCCTAGACATTCCATTCATTTCACCACGTTACAAGCCACATTCCCTTCATAAATACCGCTTTTGTTCCCCCTAAATTTATGGGTAATTAGTAACCAATGTGCTTGAGATGATGATTCACAATAAATATGAAATTCAGACAAAAAATTATACCGATATATAACGGTTATACCTCTCGATTTTCGTATATTTCATACTTTCTATACATATATATATACACACACATATAAATAAAATTCATATTGATATTTTTATATATAAAGTCAAAAAAAAAAAAAAAGAAGAAGAAATATATATATAAATAAAAGTAAAAATATATAGCATCATATATAAATAAAAGAGAGATGTCCGTTACAAAAATTATGAATTTCCGAAAGACAAAATTCCTCTTGTGAATCTATCAAATAATTACCCATGAATTCTCAAAGTTGATGAATATGTTGAAGCCTAAGATTCCTTTGACATTTCAACTCCTAAATTATTAAAATCTTCCCCCATGCTCTCTTAAATGCTAAATTCAGATGATAAGGAGTGGGAGGCCATAAGGATGACTTGGTCTTTGGAATTTTGTGTGTCATTTTACTATAAAAGGAGGCCTTGGGTGCCATTTGAAGACACACCAAGCTTAGGCTTAATTCTTCCCTCTATAATGTTATTTTGTTGATTCTTATCCTTAAGAATCAGTTGTTTGTGTTGTTCTTATTGTTGTTAGAGTGTTGTTTGTGCAAAAGTTCATCTAATAAAAGTAAGTTTCAAGTTACCGAAGAAGTTCGTTCGGTAATCGTCACTACGGTTTCTTCTAAACTTTAATCTCTTTTATTAATATGAACTCTATTATCTATCTTTCTAAAATGTGTTTTAATCTAATCATGGGCTAAAACCTCCTTAACTAAGGCTAAAAGCGGATCTTAACCTTAATTATGTGGTAATTACGTTTAACCTATTTAAGTTATCTTTATCCTTTTTAAGAACTAATTTATGATTCTTAATGCTTGTAGGAGATGGGCCAACTCTCTACTTGAATATAATTAATCGTTTATATTGACCGTAATTAGATTGATTAATCGAAATTCATAAGTTGGACCTAATGACCATTTAGTGTGGCTTATTGGTTTTCCAAGGTTTTTCATTAATCTTATTACAAATCTTAGATTTATTACTTGAGCCGGATCAATGGAAAGTAATTAGTCGAGAGTTTAGAACAGATCTCGGGAACTATTAGTTATTAAGAAAAATCGCCATCTTAAAAATGATAAAACAACTTAAAAGAGGTTAAGTGTTATTACCAATCAAAGAGGTTAAGTGAAGCTAGAAATCTTAGTTTCTTTTATTATAAGTAATCTCTCACTTAATTTGTGTAATTTTTATTTCATTTCTTGCTTAAGTCTTAGTTTGGTTGTCCAACAAACTCTACATTTCGGTTGTTTAAATAATAGATAGTAAGCAAAGAGATTAGTACTTATAATCACCATCCTCGTGGGAACGATACTCTACTTTCACTTTATTACTTGATACACGACTAAGGTACACTTGCCTTCACATGCACGTATACGTAAAACGTGCATCACTAAACAAGTGTGGACTTTGGTTGATCCACCCGAAGGGTTAAAACCCATTGGGTGCAGGTGGATCTTCAAAAAGAAGACTGATGTGGATGGAAAGGTTAGCACCTACAAAGCTAGGTTAGTAGCGAAAGGATATCGTCAGAAACAAGGAATTGATTATGACGAAACTTTCTCTCCTGTGGCTATGTCCAAATCAATCAGAATCATGCTTGCAATTGCCGCTCACTACGATTATGAGATTTGGCAAATGGATGTGAAAACAGCTTTCCTAAACGGAAACCTGCTTGAGGATGTATATATGATGCAACCTGAAGGTTTCATATCAAAGGATGCAAACAAAGTTTGCAAACTTCAGAGATCCATTTATGGACTCAAGCAAGCATCGAGAAGCTGGAATGAGCGTTTTGACGAAACCATAAAACAATTTGGTTTCGAACAAAATTGCGAAGAAGCTTGCATTTACAAGAAAGCAAGTGGAAGCTCTATAGCATTTCTCATACTATATGTGGACGATATATTATTAATGGGAAATGACATTGCTCTACTACAGTCGGTAAAAGTATGGTTATCTGGTAACTTCTCAATAAAAGACCTTGGTGAAGCAGCTTATATACTTGGTATAAAGATCTACAGAGATAGATCGAGAAGACTGTTTGGTCTTTCATAGGCTACATACATTGAAAATGTGCTAAATCGGTTTAGCATGCTTGAATCGAAACGAGGTAACTTACCCATGCTACATGGAGTAAAGTTAAACAATCATCAATGTCCTAAAACCGATGATGACAAAAGACGCATGGCTGTAGTCCCATACGCCAGCGCAATCGGTTCGTTTATGTATGCTATGCTATGCACTAGACCTGACGTAGCGTTCGCGTTATCTGTAACGAGTCGTTACCAAGGAAATTCGGGAGACGAGCATTGGATTGCCGTCAAGAACATTCTTAAGTACTTGAGAAGAACTAAAGATATGTTCCTAGTGTACGGAGAAGGTGATCTGAAAATAGAAGGATTTTCAGACGCAAGTCATCTCACATATGAGAATGATTTTAAATCCCAATCAGGATACATGTTTATCTTGAATGGGGGCGCGGTCAGTTGGAAGAGTTCCAAGCAGGGAAGCGTAGCTTTCTCTACGACCGAGTCAGAGTATATCGCAGCTGCGGAAGCAGCAAAGGAAGCGGTTTGGATAAGAAAGTTCATTACAGAACTTGGTGTGGTGCCTGACATTGTAAATCCCATCACACTGTATTGTGATAACAATGGAGCCATTGCGCAAGCAAAGGAACCACGGTCTCATAATGCGTCCAAGCATTACCTTAAGCGATACCACATCATAAGAGAGATTGTGGCTAGAGGAGATGTGAGAATAGAAAGAGTACCTACAGAGGACAACGTTGCAGATCCGTTAACAAAGCCCTTAACCCAGAGAGTACATGATCGTCATCTAACTTCTACTGGGATAAGTTTTAGAAACAATTGGCTTTAGTCCAAGTGGGAGTATGTTGGGGTTTAGTATCCTATAGACAATTGTTCTAGGATACAAACTTAATATAAATGAATTGTTCTTTATATCATTTGTTTTAATGAGATATATGTTTTATAACTATATAAAGGCAATCCCTTTTAAGCACTAAATAAAGTCTAATAAAAGGAAATCCGTAAGTTTGTTTTAAAGTGATTATAAAGTGTTCATACGAGCATGAAGTGAGACAAAACTTTATAATAAACTAATAAACTTAAAACCACCCCAAGTCAAGTGATATGTTTAGGATTGATATATCACTGTTGAGACTTGCATGTAACAATGTCTTCTGTCCGATAGAAAGCTGATCTCACAAGCTTCATATATACATATATATGGACAGTTACATGGATCCGATGAAAAGTAGTTCATTAGGATTGGGGATCCGATTTGAGATAACAGGATGGGTAGATTCATCCTTGTCACCTGTTCATCTCATTGGTATTAATAGGTATAACTAATCCTCAGACTCAAAGGAATATTAATTGGTATTCTAGATTACGGAATGTGACGCTTTGACTCTGGTGTAACACGATCCTTAACAGAGATGACTCTGGGGTGTGAACAGTAGACGTTGGGTATCACAGGAAGTGATTGCGGGATCGTTATATATTGGATTGAGCATTTATCACTCCCGATAAATAGGAGATACATCCAAGGATCGCTTGTGGAAGACTCGACTCTAAATCCTTGCAAGGTGATAGCTTAAGACTTGAAATACAGATTTCACTTAACCTATCTATTTGAGTTGACTCGGCCTGTACAAGTAAAACGAACGTCTCGCTATATGTGACTTGACATCATCCATAGTCATAAGATTCAGTACAAGGATGTAGTTGATAAAGGATCGAATTATACTGTAACTAATACGGAAAGGTTAACGACAGAATCAACCTGTCTTCTTATGGCTCTAGGGGAATGATTACGGACTTGCTAATCACATACTCTGTACATCATTCCGTTATGCAAAGATTAAATATAATTCTTTGAAAATTAATATAATAGTTGCATACGGCCAGTAGTAATAGGAACCTAATGGGTCACCCATAAGACTTGGAACCTAAAAGAGAGATAGATGTTAATTAATTGATGGAAGCCCAATTGAGCCCAATGAGGCCCATGGACCATAAGGGGGTCGAAATTCATGTATGGTACATGAATAATTAATCTGATTTTAATCAATCTTAATTAGATTAGGATTATGAATTAAATTAATTAAGAGATAAATAAGTTAAGAGTTTTAATTAGATTATAATACTCCTATTATTGTCCAATAAGGTTATTATTATTATCCTTAATATGTTAGATATATAATGAGATAATAATTAGGAATTCTATTCCGAATTGAATTCCTATTCAGTAACCAAATTCTATCTAACTAGGGATTAGATACAAGAGATTATAAATACCCCCCACTATGTGATTTTCGAAATCCTTGAACCCTAATCCAAGGCTAGTGATATTCGAAACCTACCCTAAAGAAAGAAAGAGAATTTTCGACCCCAGTTCCAGGACGAGATTTTCTGCGGCTTCCTTCCGATCAATTAATTTCATCTATTTCTTTTATCCTTGATCTTGTGTTGATTAATTAGAGGCAATCTATTTTGGTTGCTATTCAACGGTTGATTCTAACTTAATCTTCCCGTGTTTTATTTCGTGCTTGGGAACTCGGAGAAGAGTTGTGGGCATTTCATTAACAACGGTAGATTGATCATCAAAAGGTAATTCTTCTTATCCCTCTTTATATGAAATAACGATTAACGGATCCTAGGGTTAATGGAAATAGGTTAAATTTTTTATATTTCCGCTGCTATACCTTAGCCTAATTTCAAACAAATGCTACTTACATTTGAATGCATCCAACATAAGTTTTGCCTGCTCCGAAATCAACTCATTCCGCTTAAAAACAGTTACCAACTCCTAAACATAACAAAAGGCGATAACAAACGATAACCAACCTTTTCTTGCAGACAAAGATAAACATACACAAGATATACCTCATTACAGGCTAATCCCACTTAGATTTGAATGCATCCAATATAAGTTTTGCCTGCTCCGATATCAACTAATTCCGCTTAAAAATACTTACCAACTGCAAAACATAACTAAAGGCAAAAACAAACGATAACCTACATTTTCTTGCAAACAAAGATAAACATACACAAGATATTCCTCATTACAGGCTAATCCTTCTTAGATTTGAATGCAGCCAACATAAGTTTTATTTGCTCCGATATAAACTCCTTCCGGTTAAAAATAGTTACCAACTCCTAAACATAACAAAAGGCGAAACAAACGATAACCTACATTTTCTTGCAGACAAAGATAAACATACACAAGATATACCTCATTACAGGCTAATCCTACTTAGATTTGAATGCAGCCAATATAAGTTTTGCCTGCTCCAATATCAACTAGTTCCGCTTAAAAATAGTTACCAACTGCAAAACATAACTAAAGGCAAAAACAAACGATAACCTACATTTTCTTACAAACAAAGATAAACATACACAAGATATACCTCATTACATGCTAATCCTTCTTAGATTTGAATGCAGCCAACATAAGTTTTATCTGCTCCGTTATAAACTCCTTCCGCTTAAAAATAGTTACCAACTCCTAAACATAACAAAAGACGAAAACAACCGATAACATAACTTCTCTTGCCGACAAAGATAAAAATTCAAAAGATATACCTCATTACAAGCTAATCATACTTAGATTTGAATGTAGCCAACATAAGTTTTGCCTGCTCCGATATAAACTCCTTCCGCTTAAAAATAGTTACCAACTCCTAAACATAACAAAAGGCAAAAACAAACGATAACCTACATTTTCTTGCCGATGAAGATAAACATACAAAAGATATACCTCATTACAAGCTAATCGTACTAAGATTTGAATGCAGCCAACATAAGTTTTACCTGCTGCGATATCAACTCCTTCCGCTTAAAAATAGTTACCAACTCCTATACATAACAAAAGGCGAAAACAAATGATAACCTACATTTTCTTGCAGACAAAAATAAATATACACAAGATATACCTCATTATAGGCTAATTGTACTTAGATTTGAATGCAGCCAACATAAGTTTTGCCTGCTCCGATATCGACTCTTTGCACTTAAAAACAGTTACCAACTCCTAGACATAAGAAAAGGCAAAAATAAACGATAACCTACCTTTTCTTGCAGACAAAGATAAACATACACAAGATACACCTCATTATAGGCTAATGCTACTTAGATTTGAATGCATCCAACATAAGTTTTGCCTGCTCCAAAATCAACTCCTTCCGCTTACAAACAATTACCAACTCCTAAATATAACAAAAGGCGAAAACAAATGATAACGTACCTTTTCTTGCAGAAAAAGATAAACATACACAAGATATACCTCATTACAGGCTAATTCTACTTAGATTTGAATGCAATCAGCATAAGTTTTGCCTGCTCCGATATCAACTCATTCCGCTTAAAAACAGTTACCAACTCCTAAACATAAAAAAAGGCGAAAACAAACGATAACCTACCTTTTCTTGCAGACAAAGATAAACATACACAAGATATACCTCATTATAGGCTAATTTTACTTAGATTTGAATGCAGCCAACATAAGTTTTTCCTGCTCCGATATCAACTCCTTCCGCTTAAAAACAGTTACCAACTCCTAAACATAGCAAAAGGTGAAAACAAACGATAACCTACATTTCCTTGCAGACAAAGATAAACATACACAAAATATATTTCATTACAGGCTAATCCTACTTAGATTTGAATTCAGCCAATATAAGTTTTGCCTACTCCGATATCAACTAATTCCGCTTAAAAATAGTTACCAACTGCAAAACATAACTACATGCAAAAACAAACGATAACCTACATCTTCTTACAAACAAAGATAAACATACACAAGCTATACCTCATTACAGGCTAATCCTTCTTAGATTTGAATGCAGCCAACATAAGTTTTATCTGCTCCGATATAAACTCATTCCGGTTAAAAATAGTTACCAACTCCTAAACATAACAAAAGGCGAAAACAAACGATAACCTACATTTTCTTGCAGACAAAGATAAACATACACAAGATATACCTCATTACAGGCTAATCCTACTTAGTTTTGAATGCAGCCAACATAAGTTTTTCCTGCTCTGATATCAACTCCTTCCGCTTAAAAACAGTTACCAACTCCTAAACATAACAAAAGGTGAAAACAAAAGATAACCTACATTTTCTTGCAGACAAAGATAAACATACACAAAATATACCTCATTACAAGCTAATCCTACTTAGATTTGAATGCAGCCAATATAAGTTTTGCCTGCTGCAATATGAACTAATTCCGCTTAAAAATAGTTACCAACTGCAAAACATAACTAAAGGCAAAAACAAACGATAACCTACATTTTCTTACAAACAAAGATAAACATACACAAGATATACCTCATTACATGCTAATCCTTGTTAGATTTGAATGCAGCCAACATTAGTTTTATCTGCTCCGTTATAAACTCCTTCCGCTTAAAAATAGTTACCAACTCCTAAACATAACAAAAGACGAAAACAACCGATAACCTAGCTTTTCTTGCCGACAAAGATAAAAATTCAAAAGATATACCTCATTACAAGCTAATCATACTTAGATTTGAATGTAGCCAACATAAGTTTTGCCTGCTCCGATATAAACTCCTTCCGCTTAAAAATAGTTACCAGCTCCTAAACATAACAAAAGGCGAAAACAAACGATAACCTACATTTTCTTGCCGACAAAGATAAACATACAAAAGATATACCTCATTACAAGCTAATCGTACTTAGATTTGAATGCAGCCAACATAAGTTTTACCTGCTCCGATATCAACTCCTTCCGCTTAAAATCAGTTACCAACTCCTATACATAACAAAAGGCGTAAACAAATGATAACCTACCTTTTCTTGCAGATAAAAATAAATATACACAAGATATACCTCATTATAGGCTAATTGTACTTAGATTTGAATGCAGCCAACATAAGTTTTGCCTGCTCCGATATCGACTTTTTGCACTTAAAAACAGTTACCAACTCCTAAACATAAGAAAAGGCAAAAATAAACGATAACCTACCTTTTCTTGCAGACAAAGATAAACATACACAAGATACATCTCATTATAGGCTAATGCTACTTAGATTTGAATGCATCCAACATAAGTTTTGCCTGCTCCGAAATCAACTCTTTCCGCTTACAAACAATTACCAACTCCTAAATATAACAAAAGGCGAAAACAAATGATAACGTACCTTTTCTTGCAGAAAAAGATAAACATACACAAGATATACCTCATTACATGCTAATTCTACTTAGATTTGAATGCAACCAACATAAGTTTTGCATGCTCCGATATCAACTCCTTCCGCTTAAAAACAGTTACCAACTCCTAAACATAACAAAAGGCGATAACAAACGATAACCAACCTTTTCTTGCAGACAAAGATAAACATACACAAGATATACCTCATTACAGGCTAATCCCACTTAGATTTGAATGCATCCAATATAAGTTTTGCCTGCTCCGATATCAACTAATTCCGCTTAAAAATAGTTACCAACTCCTAAACATAACAAAAGACGAAAACAACCGAGAACCTAACTTCTCTTGCCGACAAAGATAAAAATTCAAAAGATATACCTCATTACAAGCTAATCATACTTAGATTTGAATTTAGCCAACATAAGTTTTGCCTGCTCCGATATAAACTCCTTTCGCTTAAAAATAGTTACCAACTCCTAAACATAACAAAAGGCGAAAACAAACGATAACCTACAATTGTTGGAATTTAGTGTCCTAAATACAATTGTTTTGGATATTAATATTAATGAATAAATTGTTTAGTTGGTCATTTGTTTAATCAGATATATAGCATTAATATGTAACTATATATAAAGGCACAAATCTTTCGCAAAGGAAGTAATCCTAAGTTTATTCAAGTAGTTATAAAGTGTTCATACAAGCATGAAGTGAGACCATACTTTATAATAGACTGGTAGACTTAAACTAAACCCAAGTCAAGTAATATGTTATAGGGATTGGCATATTGCTGTTGAGACTTGCATGTAACAGTGTTTTCTGTCGAGATAGAAAGCTGATCTCACAAGCTTTAGATATTCTGATATCTAGACAGTTACATGGATCTGATGAAGGAGTTCATTAGGATTGGGACCCGACTTGAGATAACAGAATGGAGTGATTTATCTAATGTGTCAACTGTTCATCTCATCGGTATTAGTAGGTATAACTAATCCTCAGACTCAAACATTCATTAATTAGTAATTCTGGATTGCGGAGTTTGATACTTTGATTCTATGCGAGCACGATCCAATAGGTGAGAGCCTAGGGTGTGTGAAAGCAGGGTTGGGTATCATGCGAAGTAATTACAGAATGGTTAATGTCAGATTGAGCATTCGTCACTCCCGATAAATGGGAGATATATCCAAAGGGCCGCTTGAGGTGAATTGACTGAAATCCTTGCAAGGTGATACAGTTAAGAGTAGAAATAAACATTTCACTTAACTTATCTTTCAGAGTGAATTCAACTTGTACAAGTAAAACCAGACTCTTCGTTATAAGGAATTGACCGACAGGATATAGTTGATGAAGGATCGTATTATACTGTACCTAATACAGAAAGGTTAATGTCAGTTATCAACCTGACTTCTTAATTGCTCTGGGGGAATATCATAGGTTCTGCTAGTAACAGCTCTCGACGGTATTCCGTTATATATATGTTGGAATTAATCGTAATGAATAATTTCAAATGATATATACGGCTAGTGGCAATAAAGAACCTAATGGGTCGCATATGGGATTTGGAATCGGAGGACGAAAATGTAATTAGTGGGACATACACATATGGGCCGAAATTTGTATTAATTTAGGGATAAATTAATTTGATTAATAATTATAATTTGATTATGGTTATCAATTAAATTAAAAGATTATCTGATAATATCAATTAGAAGTTTTTATGTGATTGGAACTCTAATTAATTATCCCTAACATTAATTAATTATTAATTTGATTAATAATAATTATCTAGATATAATTAGTTATTATGTAGATAATAGTAAAGTGTTTATTTAATTATCTAATTAGGAATCCTATTCCGAATAAGATTCCAATTATTTAATTACCTAACACAACTGGGATTAGGGTTAAGAAAAGTCTATAAATAAACTCCCTAACCCCTAAAATTCGACCAACACAAAAAAGGGAGAGGAGGAATCGTTCTGTCTTTCGTCTCGGCTAATTTACTTTATTTCTTACTCCCTCTTTGATCTTGTATCGATTTCTTTTAGAGGCAATCATTGCGATTGCTATTCATTGAAGGTTGATCACTGATTATCTTTTGGTTTTGTGTTGAATCAAACGTTAGTGGTTCACGAGTTGATAATAACAAGTTGTGGGCACTTCGTTTGCAACGGTAGATAGTTCATCACTAAAGGTATTACTATCTATCCCTCTTTATATGAAATAACAATTAACAGATCTTGGAAAAGGGAAATAGATAAAATAGATAAAATTTTATTATTCCGCTATGCCTAGGCTTGTCTATTTTCCTACATTGGTATCAGAGCCTATGTTAATCTGTTATTTCATATATGTAAATAAAAGAGTTTTTCAATCAGATTGAATAGATTTATTGTTAGGTTAAATTAATTAATCGATTAGTTCAATTAACCTAACGATAAATAAGTTTTGATTACTTGTTAATTAAAACTGATTATGCATAGTTCCTGATTATTTCGGTTGATAATCGTTTTAAACAAAATCTAAAAGATAAAACTGTTTTAATATTTTAAAAATTGTTTTGAAACTGTTTTAGAACAATTATATATATTTATATTTAATATATATATATATATATATATATATATATATATATATATATATATATATTGATAGCAGTTCGGGGTCGCTGCCGCGAGGCGGCAACCCCGAACCACTATTTGCGGCTGGTTGCTGCCTTGCGGCAGCAACCAGTAGCGGCAGACGCCGTTGCCTTTACGACAGCAGTGTCTGTCCGCTAGCTGCTGCCCTATGGCAGCAGCTATGCCAAAGGGTCGGGCCGATTAAATCGGCCCGGCCCGATTGTTGGTACCGGGTTTTAAAATTGTTTTAAAATAACCCGTTTTAAATATATATATATATATATATATATATATATATGTTTCAGAATACAATAATTTGTTTTGATTATCAAAATCAATTTATTTAAGATTTTATTTTACCTAAATATTTGATATAAGTAATTCAAAGCATTAAATGAATTATTCGAATTAATTAGGATATGCATAATTGAAATTGGATGAAAATTAATTTAAGTTGTTAATTTGATTAACTTAAATATTACATAAATAGTTTGTGTAATCAACCAATTAAATTTAATTTAATTGAGTCTATGCATGTTTGGCATTATGGACATATTAGACCCTCTTTAATAGTTATTTAGTCTTTTGGTATTTAAATAAGACCTGCGTGTCCTGCTTTCTCTTACTCTCTATTGTATTTCTCTTCTCATCCAAATCCCTTCAAGTAAATTGAAGTTTTTCTTTGAAATTGAATATTGTTGTAATTCAAGGCGCTAAGGAGAAGACGGGGGACCCAAAGAGAAATATGTAATAGTTAGTATTTCCCTAGGGTGACCCTTTATTCCGTTTTTGGCTCAACGGAATAAACTTAGAGATATGTCCATAATTGTCAATGTTGAATGTATGAATGTCTGATGTATGCTAAAGCAAATCAAGACTAGGTTAGATTATGAGACTTAAATAAATCCCTCACTAATCAAAAGTTAAGTAAATAAGCAAGTTATTAAAATCGGTTGCCCCTCCCTAATATTATAATTCAGCCGGCAGTACTGGGGGCCTTTGGGTTGTTGAGTAAACTCAAGCTCGGAGTCTTATGGTAACACCTGAATTATCGAAAAATTATTTTTCACGAATATGGGGTAATGCTTAAATTAGGATAGAATAATTGGATGAGTAAACTCATGTTGTTCTAACCTAATGGGTAATATGGTTGGGATTGATAAACGACACATATCAGTTACTAATGTGGTTAGTAACCCAACAACCTAGAAATCACATGTTTTGATGTGATTGATTACATGAATCTACCTAATGAATGAAACTAGCTTGTTGAGTAAACTCAAGGTGAAATTTCAGGAGTTAGGATTCTAGCTCACTAAAGGAATTGTGAATATCCTTCGAATTAATATAGAGGGTTATTAATTTGGTAAAATAGTGGGAGCAATTTAAAAACATAAAAGTCCAACGTATTTAAATTGTAAGTGAATTAAACAAATGAATAACATCCGTCACCTTTTCTCACTCTCAGGTTATTAATTTTTCGTACTCTAAAACCAATCATGTCGAAAACCGATCTAAGAAATATCCTTACCGATAACAAGTTGAATGGTTCAAACTTCGCCAACTGGTTTCGTAACCTCAAAATTGTTTTGAAGTTCGAAAAGATAGGGTATGTACTCGATACATCGATACCCGCTCTTCCGGCTGATGATGCACCCATTGAAGGGATTGATGCCTATCAGAAGCATAAATCCGATGATGAACACGTTGGGTGCATCATACTTGCATCGATGACACCAGATCTGCAAAGGCAACATGAGGAAATGGATGCCTATTCTATTGTCATGCACTTAAAAGAGCTGTTCGGGAAACATACTCGCTGTGAACGTTTTGAGATATCAAAACTGCTGTTTCGCTGCAAGATGCAAGAGGGCACATCTGTTATGACACATTGTGTCAAGATGATTGGCTATATCACCAAACTTTCTAGTATTGGCTTCGCGATGGATCATGAGCTAAGTGTCGACTTACTTCTTACATCCCTCCCAGAAAGTTATTCACAGTTCACCATGAACTACCAAATGAATGACTTAAAGACCTCTCTTGAAGAGCTCGCCAATATGCTCAAGACAGTTGAGACAAATGTGAAGAAAGATAAAGTGGTACCCACTCTTGTGATTGAGGGATCAAAGAAGAGGAAGGGGAGTTTTCCCAATCCAAAATATCCCAAGAAAAACAAGGGAGGCAAGCCGGCCCAAGCCAAAGGAAAGCAAGTCAAGAAGCCCAAAGGGGAATGCCACTTCTGTGGTAAAGATGGGTGATAGGGGTCAAAAACCCCTATCTTTGGGTACGGTTTTAGGACGGTTTTTAGTGTTATTTCATGAATAAGCGAGCAATTCTCGCATTTATATGCCTTTGCGTGAGTTAGTTAGGAATTGGAAATGTTTTATTAACTTTTTGTTGTTTAGGCTCGTTTTCTGATCATTTTAGGCAAATAAGGCCAAAATGACATGTATGTTATAATTCCGTTATCTTTTATAGCTAATTGATCGGCCAAAAGTCGCACCAAACGGAGCGTTTGCTTAAAATGAGTGATTGGCGGGTCAATTTAGCCTCGAGACTAATGTTATTTGGAGTTTTCATGCATGCGCAAGGATAAATTCGGGCGAAAATTACATCGTGGAACATCGAGCAACCGTGCGGAAGCGTGCAGGGCAAAACGGCTCGTCGAACTGGCCTTTTTAGGCCAACTCGCCGAGCTGGCATAGCCAGCTCACCGAGCAGGCCTCCAGGGGCCTGCTCGGGCGAGCTGGCCTGCAAGCCAGCTCGGCGAGCAGTGCGCCCTGCTCGGCGAGCTGACCTGCGGGAATTGGTCAAAATAAGCAGTTTTGACCCCACGACTCCACGACCGGTCCCACGACTTCCCACCTGCATAAGGATACGAAATAGGTCAAAAAGAGGGTCCGAGCTACAACTATAAATAGAACTTTTTCATTGTAAATTAGATATCTTTCATTAATTGTAATTTACTTTAGCTTTCCCCTTGAAGTTCCTCTCCATCTCCTCCATCTTCTTCAACCTCCATTGAAGCTCCTTCAAAGCTGTTCACCGAGGAATATTCAAGGTCCGTCCTTAAGACCTAGGAAGCCGGCTGCAGAGTAGACAGGTTCCCTGAAAGGGATTTTCGTATCTCCTTTTATCTTTCCTTGTTTGTACTCTTTGGTACAGTCTATGAATCCTAGGCTAATTGTATCATGTGACATTGTTCTTCGCCTTTAATAATATTTTAGCTCTTATTTTGTTCTATGATTATTTCCTTAATCTTTGTCTTACGCTTTATTCAATTGGTTTAACTCATTCAAAAGCCCCAAAATCTAGTAGGCACATATTGTGAGCTGAATCTGACCTAGTCAGAGCCTAGGAGATTGACGACCTCTTAGTTGATTAAGCCCAAATTGCTGAGCCTTAGACCTAGTTTCGGCCTTACAAGGGAATCACGCACTAGGAACTTCAGGAGGGTAAGTAGGGTTAATCGCCTTGAATACAAGTGACTTAGATTAGGTTTTTAATCAATAGACCTAATAATCTATCTTCATTATTATCGTTCATACCATGTTCCTTCGAGTAATTGCATTAGTGAAAGATCACCTAGGAGTAGTATAACTTAATTAGGAGTAGTTTAACTTAATTAGGCGTAGAATAACTTAGCTAGAATTAGTATAACTTAGCTAGGAGTAGCGTAATTCAACCTAGGAGTAGATTAACTTAAACAAACAAACTCAAAACCTACAAAGCCTAGATAACACCTGAGACCAAGTAGCTCGATACTTGTGGTAAATAAGTCCTGTGGATTCGATACCTGGACTTTTCAGATTTATTACTTGATAACGACGGGGTACACTTATCCCTAAGATCGGCCTCAACCGCTGAGGCCGCGTCAAGTTTTTGGCGCCGTTGCCGGGGATTTATTTCTTCAGCAATATCGAACCAAAGGTCGATTTGTTAGTTTAGGCATTCATTGTGAATACCCTTGTTTATATCGTTTATATCGTTTATACTTGTTTATACATATACCTGTTTATACATATACTTGTTTATATACAATTCATTTGTAAATATTCTTTGTCTATATAGTTCATACTTATACTTGTTCATATTCATACTTATATACGCAAATACTTGTTTATTCGTTTATACCTCAGTATATATGACCTTTCCATACTTGTTTATATCTACCGTGTTTTCTCGTAACATGTGTAGTTGTTCATACCTATTCTTATTTATACTTGTTTATACAAACGTATATTGATACTTGTTAAATTCTGTCGCGCCCGTGCCCGCGGATCGCGAACTGTATATCTTTGATATGGCTCCCGCTCTACTGGTTTATCAACGGTGCTAGACAGTCCCTCCAAGGAGATTGGTCCAATGGGTTTCGAGTCGCCACCAATCAGTTTGACGGTCTGATTGGACACCGATTTGATTCCAAATTGACCCATTCGGGTAAGTTCGGATAAGATAGTGGTCTGCGATGATTCTAAGCTCGGTTTCCGGTTACGTGTAGGGAAGAGATGTAATCTCACCCTACCCCGTCCGATAAATCGGTACTGTTGTACTTCCACGTGCTTGCTCTATGTGTTGGTGTTCACTATTGCTTTGAAGGGTCATTAATTGTATATATTCAAGCCATTGACAACGCTTGCAAGGTTTTCATTGTATGTTCATCGGGATCACTATCCAGTGATCAACATGATATGGTCGTTATATAATCGCTATACAGCGATCGAATATTAAACATAATAATGTATGATTTATCAATTATTTGTCGTTTATTTATACGGATCACTATTCAGCGATCTAGATAATCGAGTTAATTTGTAACCGCTATCCCGCAATTAAACCCGATATATACTAAAATTATCATATTTTATTAGCGTATGGTTTATTAATCGTTTATCGAGACCATTATCCAATGATCCAAATAAACCGCTTACGTTATTATCATATTAAAATTGCTATACAACAATTTTAAATCCAATAAGTAAATACATTACTTGAATAAAGATCGTTATTTTCAAAAATTAAATTAAAGACTAATTAATCAAACACTAATTTACAACAATATAATATTAAACTAAAACTTAAATGAATTTGGAGAAAGAGGAACCAACACATGGAAGCCCATTTAAGTTAATTAGTACCAGGATCCGTTTAAGTGAAATGGAGGGTCAATTTCAAATAACAAAAAATGAATATAAATACATAGCTTTGGATTTTTAGGGCTTATTTGCACATATCCAATGTGCAGCCACCCTCGTCATCTCCTCCCCTGCTCTCTCAAATTTACTCTCATTAAAAGGTAAAGAGCAGCAGTCATCCGACCGGCCGCCGTTCTTCATCGTGTTTGTGTCGTCGTCCCTCCGCCGCGTCGCACCATCTACTCTGCTCTGTCTTGTTCGTGAACCGTCGTTCGTTCGCCTTCCTCGTGAACCATCGTTTGTTCGCTTTGCTAGGTGAACCGCCGTTTGCTCGTCTGCCCGCCGTCACGGTCTCATCGGCGGTTATGGCTTCTGTTCCTTGATCCGCCGTCTAACGTCTGCCCTTGGTCCGCCGTTGCTGTCTGGTCGGTGTTCATCGTGGCTCTACCTCCGTCTTCATCGTCATGACTCTTCCGCCACCGTTCTCCTGCATTGAGGTAAGATCTTTTGGTTTCTATATAGCCTTTTACGTTCTCTTTGGATGTGTGGGATGAAATCTGAAGTGCTGAGATGTGTTGTTTTTCATTTAGATCTGGAATCTCAGTTGAACAATGGTGATGATTCAGATGCAGTGAGGGCGGAGAAGGAAAATAAGAGCTCTCTTTGATATGTGATTGAGTTGCTTATCTTTGTTTATTATCTTTTTATAGAGTTTTTTTTATTTATTGGCATTCTGTAACAGCAAAATAAAATAGTGGAAATCTACTCTATGCCTGCCGTGAGAGCTGAGAGGAGAATAGCAGTGAGGTTTGGATTAAATCTAGTCTAAAGATAAAAATGAAGTAATTTATAGATAAATTAGTTTAAAGCTCTAATCAATATTTACAAAAATGTAAACTTACATTATTTAGAAGATGAAAATAGGTTACCAAATAATGAATGGTTACTATAAATGTACAATATGATGTTAGTACAGGATTATATATACAACTGTAAATATAAGAGGTTGTAATTAATATGTAAGGTTAGTAAGACTGTTAAATGGTTAGCAGTAGATATTTAAAGTGCAATAAATAAACAATATGTATTTAAAAGAGCTGAGAACTAATAGATTTTTATTCAAAGTTTACAAAATCAGTTCATTTCAAAAGCAGAATAGATGCTCTTAATCACTGTTTTTATAAACTAAGAATAAAGACCATTAGCTTAAAGCTTTGAAGATCAAAGGGAGAAGAATTAATTTATATTGAATTTTGATGAATACAAGATTTTCACTCTTTGGGTACTCTCAAATTTGAAACTATTACAAGGATTTCTGCTTAGAAACAATTCTGAAAAATTGCTCTCTAAATGGCTTCCAATCCCTCTCCCCAAAATTGGCCTCCCCTTTGTTTAAAAATTGGCCTCCCTTTCTGAAAATTCGGCCCCTTTTTTGAGCAAAAGAGAGCTCTATTTATAGCTTGATTTGAGTATGGGTATGGCTGCATCAGCATGGCTCCTTTTGTCTTTTTTGTCTTGAAATTGAAATTTCTGCATAATTTTGTCCTTAGTTTTCAGATTTTCCATGTGACTTTGTCTCTTTAGTCTTGGGAGATGACTTTTGCTTCCCAATAAGGTTTTTGTATCTTGTGTCTTGAGAGTAGTTTTCTTTTTTGGATAGAGAACCACAATGCTGCCCACTTCTTCAATTTGTCCAGAAATTTCAAATTTGAATTTTGGGTTCTTGCTTGGGAATTATTTTTAGGATTTGAGGCTTGATTAGGAGTTGGGTTAGGAATATTGAGAGGCTTAATTTTACCTACAAAACAAAGAGATGTATAGATTAGTTTTGTAAAATGCAAATTTTATTTCTTAATAAAAGCATCCTATTTTTATTTTTTCTTTTATTATTTTTTATAATTTATTTTCTAAATATTAATCCATTCATCATTAATTGGTTCTAAGAATAAATTATATTCTAAATATGATTTTATGTAAAATTATCTTCAATAGCTAATCTCTTGACAATAAATCATATCTAAAACCATATCTATTTTAACATAATTTTAAATGGATGAATTAAATTCAAGATTAACTTAACTATTTAAACAAAAATTGAGTTTAACTAACAATTTGAAATATAACAATTTCAAAATTATATTCAGAAAACAATATATTATATCTCAAGTATAGATTTATAGCAAGATGAAAGATACCTTTGTCCCAATAAATTATACCTTGAATGTGATTTAATAATTGAATTGAGACATAACAAATTGGTATACAAAAGCTCCATTTTCCGGATAAACCATACATGAGAATGATATGTTCTATTTCTGATATAATTTATAAACTTGTCGAAATTTCAAATATTATCAGTTAAAGCATAAAAATGTTCCGGACAAAAATGGGTATCTACAAATTCATCTATACTTGTCTGTCTGTGCTTGTTTATACCTTTTATACTTGTTCATTCTTATATTTATATTTGTTCATATTCTGATTCATACTTATACATACTTGTTTATCTCTACTAGTTTGTACCATGTACACCAATCTATATCTGTCAATATAAACCAATAAGAATACTTGTATAAAACTGTGCGACCTTGTATGATGTGTATACTTTTCTTTCATAGGAAAAATTTCTGCTTTCATTTATTTCTTGTATTTATTTCTTCTCAGCATATGCCTACAAGATCAGCGAGAATACCGTGTGTCCCTCTTAACCCTGAACTTGAACGTACTCTTCGCAGGAGCAAACAGATTAGAAAATTGAAGCAAGACGAGATCATCGAGCCTATCAAAATGACAATGAACGGAACACTGAGAACACCGGACCAGAAACTGACACTCGTCTGATGAGTGAGATCCTGGCACCACACCGACACCAGCATCTGTCCGGCATTGCCGCTCCGAATATTCTGGCCAACACATACGAAATCAAGTCAGGCATAATTCACTTGATTCAACAGACCGGATTATTTGGAGGGGAAGCACATGAAAGCCCGAATGATCATCTGGATCGCTTCCTAATGTGCGCAGACACTGCGAGAACAAATGGGGTTCCCCAAGATGCTGCTAGGCTGAAGTTGTTCCCATTTTCTCTAACTGGGCAAGCTTTGGAATGACTAAGAACACTAGAGCCTGGATCAATCACAACTTGGGCAGGATTGGAGAAGCAATTCTTGTCCTACTACTTTCCTCCCTCGAAGACAGCAATGCTCAGGGGTGAGATTACATCCTTCCACCAACCCGAGCACGAGGCGCTCCACACATCTTGGACCCGATTCAGAAAAATGCTGCGCATGTGCCCTCATCATGACATACCCAAGCATCAATTGGTGAGCGTCTTCTATCATGGATTGACACCCACTAACAGGGCTATCGTAGACTCCACAGCGGGTGGAGATTTGTTCAGGAAGACAGCAACAGAGGCGTATGACATGATTAATGAGCTGGCTAGGAAGAGTGTGCAGTGGCAAGAGGAGAAACTCGCTGGCCCCACAAGGCAGCGGGTGTTTGCTGTGGAAGAACAAGAACAAAATCCGGGTGTTGCGGATTTGAGTAGGAAGATGGACGTCCTGTTGGCTAAATTCAGCCAACCTCCCACCTGTGTGCACTGTGGCGGTGACCACCATGGAAAGGATTGTCAGGCAGGTAGCGCTTTCGCTGGAGACGGGGTGGAGATGGTCAATTATGTTGGGGGGCAACCGAGATACAACCAGAACTATAACAACTACAACCCCAACAACCACAACTCCTACAACAACAACAACAACTATAGGAGGCCTCAACACCCGAACCTATCTTACGGAAATTCAAATCAGACCTATCTATTATGCAAGCAAAACACTAACCGAGACCCAGCAAAATTACACCACGACGGAGAAGGAGCTCCTCGCAGTTGTGTATGCTTTCGACAAATTTCGCCCCTACTTGGTGCTGTCAAAAGTTATTGTTCACACAGACCATGCTGCACTACGCTACCTGTTCGCCAAGAAGGATGCAAAACCAAGGCTGATACGGTGGTTGCTTTTACTTCAAGAATTCGATCTCGAAATTAAGGATAAGAAGGGAACGGAAAATGTAGCAGCTGATCATTTGTCAAGAATTCCTCACCAAAGCAACCAAGAACAAACTGAGATTTTGGAGAGTTTTCCAGACGAACGTCTCTATATTGCACAGCCTGCTCCATGGTTTGCTGACATTTCCAATTATCTAGCCAGTTCACTTAAACCTCACAACCTGTCCACTACTCAAAGGAGGAAGTTTTATGCTGAAATTAAATATTATTTTTAGGAGGAACCTTATTTTTCAAGTTGTGTGCCGACCAAATTATTCGAAGATGTATATCTCAAGAGGAGGGACAGGCTGTTCTAAGCCATTTTCATGACCGAGAAGTTGGAGGACACCATAGCGCTAGCAGAACTGCAGCAAAAGTACTTCAATCATGTTTTTTCTGGCCAACACTTTTTAAAGATGCCAATCTGTTCGTTCGCACTTGCAATGAGTGCCAACGAACATGCAATATCTCAGCTAGAAATGTCATGCCCCTCAATAACATAGTTGTTTGTGAAAGTTTTGATATATGGGGCATAGATTTTATGAGACCATTCCCTACATCTTTTAGGCATAAATATATCTTAGTAGATGTTGATTATGTGAGCAAGTGGATTGAAGCAATGGCTAGTCCCACCAATGATGCCCGTGTGGTTGTAAAATTCTTGAAAAGGCTGTTTGCCCGATTCGGTGTCCCACGAGCGATCATTAGTGATCAAGGAACCCACTTTTGCAATGCCAAATTTGAGAAGATAATGGGCAAGCTTGGAGTCTCTCATAGAATTGCCACACCTTACCATCCACAAACAAGTGGACAGGTGGAGATTTCCAATCGTGAAATCAAAAGAATTTTAGAAAAAACTGTTGGCAGTTCTAGGCGAGATTGGGCAAACAAGCTTGACGATGCTCTTTGGGCATATAGGACGGCTTATAAAACACTAATCGGAATGTCTCCGTTTAGATTGCTGTACGGCAAGTCTTGTCACTTGCCGGTTGAAATGGAACACAGGGCCTTTTGGGCATTAACCTTCTTAAATTTTGAGCAACAGGCTGTGGGAGACCAACGAAGACTTCAACTCTGTGACATGGAGGAGTTCAGGCTGTTTTCGTATGAGAATGCGGTGAATTACAAAGATAAGACCAAGATGTGGCACGATAGAAAAATCCAGATAAAGACATTTCACAAAGGACAGAGTTCTCTTGTACAATTCAAGACTCGGGTTGTTTCGTGGGAAGCTGAAATCAAGATGGACAGGACCTTATCTGGTGAACAAGGTGTTTGGTCATGGTGCAGTTGAAATTGGCAAGGAGGGTCAGGAACCTTTTAAGGTGAATGGGCAAAGACTGAAACCCTATCTAGAGAATGATCACACAAGGAAGATCGATACAGTTCACTTCCAAGACCCCCACGCCAGTAGAAGCACAAACAGGGTGTTCGCTACAAACACAAATTGTAGCACAAGTAACTTTGAATTTAAATTAGTTGCATTTCAAATTTTGTTAAAGGTAGTTTAGATCCATTTTGTGTCGTGCAATGGTCCGTAATATGTACTTCCGGCGCAAGCAAAGATGTAAAACTTACACCTTTTCCACAAGGGTCGAGTTTTACGATTTTACTTGTTCAAATAGGGAGTTGATTTACCTTTCCATGGACAGACTATCCTTGGAAACTGGGAGGCGAACTAAAAGTCTGAAAAAGTAAAATGTCTCATCATAGGTCACTAGGTACTTCCTTCATATGCTCACCTTTCCTCGATAAAATCCAACGGATAGGGGAGTCATAAATTCAAATTTTGAAGCGTGACCGTTCGTCGCCCTAAGGTCTCTTCGGAGAAACGCGCCTTTTGCCAACCACTTGTCCAGGTGGCGTCCTTTGGACCGCTCTCATAAAGGCGGATTGGCAACATGACGTTTCTTTCCTCTCCCTACTTAAGGAGACCGACCAAAAATACGGCCCCTCGTTCGACTTGTATTATTTTCACACTTTTATTTCACGGTTCACCACATGCTCTGTGCTCTTTATCATTGGGAAACCCTATTTAGACTTGAGCACAGGATGAGAACTCGTGGATCTGGCAAGCAGGTAAATCGAAGGATCAACGAAGAAAGAAAAAGCTAAGGGCAAAATGACGGGAACAAGCACAGTTGCTTTCATCCCTGACGAAAAATTAGTGAAAAAGCTATCTCAGTTCAAAGATGCAGCAGTGCAGACATACTACGAGGAACTTGCGCAACTTGAATTCGGGCCTGTGAGAACAGTTTGCTGGGAGACCTTGAAGAAGCTTAAACTTGACGTGTGTGTGCGGAAACTCATGGAGGCAGGCCATTTCGGCTGTTTCTTTGAAATGACGGAGCCGGCCTACAAAGAACTCACGTTGGAATTCTTGGCTACGTTTAAGCACCATCCCGAGATCACAGACACGGACGAGGAAGGAAAGTTTAGTTTTAGGCTAATGACTCACACCCAGCGGCCTTCATTGAATATGTTCAACAGTTTATTGGGTGCCACGGATGACGATGAGCTAGAGTCGGAAAGTTACAAGGAGGTGTTCACTCAAACCCCTGATGTGTTTGACCCACAAGCTTTCTGGCAATCTATTTTGAACCAGCCGAGGTATGACGGTAGTGTTTCCAAGGCGTCGAATATTGATGACTATGTCGTCCGTTACCTACATAAACTGGTGTCTGGAACCATCTTTGCCCGCGAAAACCGGGCCACTATTCCCCATACCGACCTTACGGCTCTATGGAGTATGACAACCGGGCCCAGAATGAATCTAGGTTATTGGTTTGGGGAGTACATTGCCAACTTTGGAAAGAAGAATTCCTCGGTCATTTGCTGTGGGAGCATCGTGACTCGGATTACAGCAGAAATTGGAGTCTTTAAGCTAGAGGACCGGACCCGGCTCACTGTTGTGAACCACCCTGACCAGATTGATTTAAGGAGTTTACAGAGCATGTGTTTTGGGAAACTAGTGAATGGTAAGTGGGTCTGGATGGCAGACTTTGTTGAAGCAAGGAGAGTCGAAAGCCGAAAAAGAAAGAGTGAACCTATTGTCTCTGTCTCCTCTGAGTCCGAGCAAGTTGAGCACGAAAAAGACATTGCCTTTTACATGAAATGTGCAAAGCTCACCAATGATGATATTGTCTGTAAGTTCAATGCCTTGTTTGCGTAAAATGTAGCTAACCGAGACCAGATCCATGCCCTTGAGAATAAAACTGCTATTCTGCAAGGAGAGGTAGATATGCTGAAGCACCTCTGTGTAGAAGAGCATGGGTGGGAAAGTCCTTCAGTTACTTCGATCAAAAGTCCGGTAAGAGCGAAATCTGCTGCCCCTGAAACACTTGCCGCTACCTCCTCGAAAGGGATGGTACTACTCCTGCTAAGGATCGAGAGGTTGAGTCCTCTCGTTCCCCTCTTGTCTAAATCTTCACACTTGTCGCTATCCAAGCATCCGGTAACACTTATAACCCTTCTTTGCATTTATTGTTACACTCCAATGCGATCATGTTATGATTATTTTTCTCCCGTTTTTAGTGTAACATTGGGGGCAATGTTGATTTTTCTTTGGGGGTGGGATGCATGCGTTTAAACTGCAAAATTTTTGTGCATAACATGATAAAAATATGAAACATGTTGTTGTTATAGAATGATATGTTTAACAAATTACCCTCTAATAAATCTCGACGTCCACTTTAAGCAAATTGTCCGTTATTTGTTTTCTTGTAATTATCTCATTCTCTTGTCTAATTCCTAGCTGTTTGTGCTTTTGTGATTGCGATTTGAGGTAATAGCTTTGTGTAATTATTTGAACTCCCAAATCGAGAAGTTCTAAAAAATTTTAAGTTTTAAATCAATCTTCACTTAAAGAATCTCCTGCTCCAATGCAAAAGCCCTAAAATGTGAGAACTTGAGCCTACATTAGCATGAAAATGCATTGTTTCTTCATGAGAGGGCTAGTGCATATTGTCCTTAGGTAGGTATTGCTTTGGTTGCCTAGTCAAAATGGTAAAATTGTGGAAGAACATAGGAGGAAAAAGGCATTTAGATCCCAAATTCACTCCACAAAAAGCCTACCCGTGCTTTGCACCCACATTTTTAGGATATCCAACTTGAGCCTTAGCCTATTCTTTCTTAAACACTACGTAATGGAACCAATTCCCTTCACTGAAATCCCAAAATACCTTGAATTTGTCTCATGCCTCAGAACAAGCTGCACGAGTTAAGGAAAATTACAATTTTAAGAAATTCTGAGTGGATAAAAATAAATTTGTTGAAATGATGACATCTGAGGAATGATGATTGAGTGAAGTTTTGTTGTATGCTCAGAACATATGTTCATATCTTGAGCCTGAAATGAAATGTTTGAATTGGCTGCCTCTTGTGTGTTTGAAGATTAGTTTGGCCAATGTTGTAAAACAAACTGTGCAGAGTAATAAAGTGAAACAAGTTCACTAAATGTTTAAAATGTAATTAAGTTGAATCGCTTGGCATGTGAACATAATTCTTACACTCAAATATCCATTCATTTCCATACCCTGGCCTTAGCTTAACGTTACAACCTATGTGTAAGACCTTTAGACTATGTTCGGGAAACTTTTGATCCATCGAGATAGGGCCAATAAGCAATGTTATAACCTAACGATGATTGTACTGAGCTGAGGAGTGATGATCCCTTCCCTTATGGCAACAAAAGCCATTTGAGAGTGAGTGAATCCTCCTAAACTTAGTGAGGCTTGGAGCAATGCAGGTGGTTTAAATGATGATTGAGGTTCAATTTGAAGCTTTGAGGAACTTCATAAGAAAGGGATACATTTTTTTAACTCTAGCGAAAAAAGAAAAAAAAAACCTCATTAGCAATCATGATTTGCTCAAACAGTTTTCTGTCGTAAATTCTTTCTGTTTGAATCATTTTTCTAAATCTGTTTCGCCTGTTCATCTTTGTTCTATAAATATTCTTCCATTATTCATACCTAATCCCTTGTGATGTTGTTATTGTCTTTTTGTTTACTTGAGGGCAAGTAAGGATTTTATTTGGGGGTATTTGTTAGGCATGAATATGACTACTAATAACAATTTGTGTGTGATTTAGGCGAAATATTCCTAAATAAAAGAACTTATAAGTGTTTTATGCAGATTTGTTTTGATTAAGTCAAAAGGGCTACCACACAGCCTGTTTTGCAACGAACCTTGAGGAGTAGAGCAACTTTTGATCCAACGGATCTCCGCTGCGTACCTGATGATGGATGGCGACTAGACAAGTGGCAGGAGCGGCGTGGCAGTGACAACAGACGTAGGATAGGCAGAAAAGCAACATGATGACAAGATGGATCACCCCCTTGAGTGTTCAAGGGTCAAATTAGAATTAATCATTTCCTAGTAACTTAGCTGTAGAAAAAACAATCTTTTGTAATATTTTGTGGTACGGCTCTTCTTTCTTCCTTTATATAGACATAGTGGAGGGAAGGAGAGGAGAACCTTTTGACTTCGGATAATCGTTTAACTAGAATTTTGGGCTTCTTTGAGAGAGGAAAAGCTCTCTAAGGAAGATGACTCCATCAATGGAGGTTTGTGGAATTAACTCAGGCTGTTCACTCTATACTATGAGTGAGTAGTCATTTTGAATGGGTTTGGCCAGTTAGGGCCGGTTATGTAAGTCTTCTATTATCTTATTTATGAATGAATGGTGATATATTATGTTGTGCTTGATGAATCTTTAACTCCATTGCTTAAGGCATGTATGTTAGTGTTAGATGTATGATAGGAAACTGCTTTCATCTTCACGGAACTATTTTTCGAGCATTCAACCCCGAAACAGAGATGTCAGGAGGTTGTATCAAGGGTTTTCTTAATAGAAATGTTGTTTCGATCGTAATGCAAGAAAGAACCAACCTTAGGGATGCTTGAAGTTGTAGTACGTCTTAGAATCTAAGAACACACGAGAGTTGACTTAAGTGAGCATTAAAGCAGAGACCTTAACTTCACTTTACATCATTCATGAATAAATAGGGTGTTTAGAGACTGAAAGTAACCTGTTCCGCTGTGCTTAACCCGTTCTACCTTTTACCGTCATTAAGTAATTTTTTTAATCAACCGAATCATCGACTTTGTTACTGTTTAAACAACATCTCTCAATTTAAAGAATACACACACCACGAACACCCTGTTCTACAAAGTATTTCTTATAAACTTTAGTCCTCAATCCCTGTGGATACAATACTTGACTTATCACTTTATTACTTGTATCTAGTACACTTGCTAGAGTCCATTCAGGAGACAACAATGACCTTGATGAAGCCCTTGGTCAACTCGGTGAAGTACAGGAGAGTCAAAATAAATTCTCCGGATCAGCCCATGCTAAAATGGGGAAAAGGGAGCTCCTTTCGGTAAGCTTTATTTTCCTTGTCTTACATTTTTGGATGAAAGAGTGATCTCCTTTGGGGAAATCTTGTTTTTTAAATCGTCCCTTGCTTTGTGATGGGTGTCGAATCCACCAAAAATAATTAATATTTTACTTGACCGAATTATGGATTTGTAACAAGGGTAAGCAAAGGTCGAACCCAAGGGAATATTACTGACTCAAAACAATAATGACTTGATAAATAAACAAAGTAAATAAACAGGGGGTTTTGATTTGTGAGATTTAACCAATTGAGAATTTCAAATAAAATAAAATTAACAAGAGTAAATACGATTTGTAAACAACGTTTTGGAGAAATCCGATCAAGGGGGTTCGCAGGTAGGTAATTCACTCAGTATCGATCACAGACAGATAAAATAGACTCTTATACACATACCGGATCGGTTTGGAGTATTCTTCCTTAATATTAAACTGGTCAAGCACGCGCGTATAACCAGTTCCTAATCAATAAATAATCCTGCCTTAGCGGTCAAGATTTAATCTATTGACAGCCTGATGAATTAGAAAAACCCGACCTTAGCCAACCGACACTCAGCGTGGACGATTCAGAAACTAAATTACTTGTTCATTCGACTCAAATAAACCTAATTAATTTTGTATTAATGTCACATGAAAGACAATCTCAGGTTGTCAAATCTGAATCTATTCTTTCAAATACAAAACTAACTCAATTTATATTATCGATTGCTACTATGATTGGTTCATTTAGGTAAAACTCTAACTGTACCAATTCAGCCGTATGACAATCCAATTCAAAGAACGAACTGCAGTTATCATTCGAAGATTGAATAATAATCGAGAATAAATCCCTAAATGCAATGAACAAATAAACAGTAGATTAATAAGAATAATTAAAGCACAACAATCTCACGATAATGAAGAAAAACCTCCTTTGGATTAACCCTTAACCGAATATAGAAGTTTAGCTACGAATAGCCATGGAAGAACACATGTTTCTGTTTCAAAAAGAGAACAAAAATGATACTCAGAAAATAAAGCCTAAAAAGAACCTATTTTAAGAACGTAAATTAGGCTTTTTATAGAGAAAAGCCTCTCCTAAAAATTAGCTAACCAAATAATCTTTTTCCTAATCACAAATCTTTTCTAATCTGTCATATCTCCTAATTTCGTGCATGCTTAGTCATTCCCAACTGTCCAGGTTCATTCTTGATAGAATAAGGGAGAGTCCTGATTAATTCTGGAATCTGCAATTCCCGAAATCCTTAGTCTTGGGCAAGACTAACTCCATTTTCGTTTCAGCTCCTCTGAATCAGCTCCAAATTCCCTTTTAGTCCAAATTTGCTTCAATTAAGTCCAATTCTGCTCCTTTTAGTCATTTGAGTCCTGTGGAGGCAAATCAAACCAAAACAAGCAATAATACCCAAAATAACACCAAATTAATTAAATAACCTAGCATTAAAGTGGACATTTGGACGTTGAATTGGACACTTATCAAATAATACCCCACACTTACCCAATGCTTGTCCCTAAGCATATCAGATCATGTCAACAGCTCTTTTACTCTTATGATTTCGTGTTAACCAACCATTCCCAATCCCCCCTCATAATGTGAAGATTATCAGCCATCAACTCTCAAAGGCAAGACATTATTCATGTTTGAACATACAATGTAACTACTTGAAGAATCTCAGCAATTGAGCTTTTGACGATGTACATAAGGTATGAATTAAAATTCACAACACCCTCACGGAAGCCACTCATTGCACTCAAGTGTTTAGGCTATGATTAGTTTTCAAGGAATCATTCAAGTCGCAACCTAGAATGAAATTACCATAAGCTTGCCAATATATCAAATCTCCACCACTTAGTATGAATTCAAGACACTAAATCAAAGGGACTTAAAATAGGGTGTAACATAGGCTAGGATAAATGTTTGGAAAGGAAATGAGGAGAAAGGGAAACCGATGATAGTGGAAATGGCCAAAATGAAAACCAAAACACGATTATGTACAAACTACTTACAGTTCTCAAACTTCAGGATGAATGAATGAGATGATCTTAATTAATTATAAACAAATTGAAATGAACAAACTAACAAGAATTTTTTTGTTTTTTTTTCTTTTTCTTTTCTTTGCCTCTGGTATATATTTTTTTCCTTTTATGAGGCTCCTTTTTTTTTCATACTTGAAGAAGATAATACTAGAACAAGGAAGCTACGCTTTTTTTGCGAGCTAATGTCCATTTAAACACCTTTGAAGCACAACCACATATTCAGTTGAATCCTCGTACTTTTGATAAACTTGTGGTTAATTTGAATATGGAAATTGCTCAAAGCAACAACTAAACATAGAAATAAATGAAAGAATGTAAATACTCTGATGGCTAGAACGTCCCTGGCCAAGGGACTCGAACAAAGGTATGTCAAGAATGGGAAAAGGCTCAAATGTGGCTAACTAAGGGCTGGTACTGTTATTTTTGTTAGTCTTGAGCAAGACTAAGGGTTCGAATTTTATTTGAAATGGCTAAGAAAAGAAACCTACTGCCCTTATCATTTTTAATGCTTGATTACATCAGTGTGGTCTCGAAATGCATAACATGGCAAGTTCTAGAATTCCAAACTAGAATTGGATAACTCTCAGAAAGAATAGAACAAATTGTAATGTTTTTGTTCTTGCATTTAGGCTCAAAAACTTTCCAAGAATTGGGGTAAATTGGTGTTGTTTCATTCAAAACGTCTGTCATGTAATGGGAAATTAATCAAGTGGTTCATATGCATGCTCAAGACAATTGTGCAACCCTGACTTTTTGAAATCGACAACTTTACTCAAAACAAGACTTAGGGGTTTCAATACTAAGTTGGCAACCTAGTTTCAACCGAGTCCAAGACTGAGAGCTAGCATTGTTATTTCCAGGGACAAAACAAAGGGTGGACACCCCACACTAGACTCGAGCATATTTTCCGGTTTTTTTTTTCACTTAAGGTGGACACCTCACACTAATTTAGCACATATTCCATGAAATTAAACCCAAAAAATTGCAGCAGTAAAATAAGAAAATTTCAACAGCATTAAATTTTCAAAACAGTCAGCAGCCTTTCAACAAATTAACCATCACAATCAGCCAATTAACCATGAAATCAAACACTTCTATAGCAAAGATCCCTCCCCCACTTTTCTCCTTGCATTGTCCTCAATGCGGAATTCAAACAATCAGGGGCAAAGGACAACAAACAAGAGGAAAGAAATAAATTGAAAAATAGAAATTCACTTACTGCCCTATTTGGAGGAACATGTCCTTAAGCCCACTTAACAAGAAACTAAAGCTTATTCCACCATTTTTAAGCTCTTTGACACCTGCAAATTAAATCAAAAGAAAACACATGCCTATTGAAGAAGATGATGGCAGTTAAGTCAGTTATTAAAAAAAACAAAAACAAAATAAAATAAAACAAAAACAAAACATAAAGGATAACTTGGATCTTTGAGCAAGACCAACTTGGGCTGCCTCCCAATAGCGCCGCTAGTTAAGGTCTTTGGCTAGACACTCTTGAACTCTAAGACTAGTCTCCTGGGTCAAGATATTGAACTTCTCTAGAGACTCCAATTGGGATATTCTTGTAAAATGGCTTGAGTCTGTGACCATTTACTTTTTGCACTTTCCCATTCTCCAAGCTCTTAATTTCTACAGCACCTTGAGGGTAAATCTTCATGACCATGAAAGGTCCTATCCATTTGGACTTTAATTTCCTGGAAAACAATCTCAATCGATAATGGTGTAGTAATACCTTCTGTCCTATTTGAAATTGTTTCTGGACAATTATGTCATCATGAAATTTCTTGGTCTTCAGCTTATTGATTCTCGAGCTTTCGCAAGCTTCATTTTTCAACTCTTCAAGCTCATGTACTTGTGGCTTCCTAACACTTTCAATTTCGATGCTCTTTTCAACAACCACCTGTAATTCATCTTCCCTATAAAACTCAGAATCATGTCGTGTTATGGGTTCAATAATATCTATGCCACAAACAGAAGACACTTCATTAGGAAATTTTATAGCATCATAAACGTTAAATTGAACTATTTTACCATCAAATTCGATAGTCAGTGTCCCTTTGTGAACATCTATCTTCGTCCGAGCAGTTGTTAGGAATGGTCTCCCTAACAAGATTTCTGATGCCTTTGAGGAATGATCATCATTTTCCATGTCGATAACAAAGAAGTCGGCTGGAAAAATTAATCCATCAACCTGCACAAGAACATCTTCCAACAAACCTTCGGGATAAACTATAGATCGGTTAGCGAGTTGGATCACTACTCCTGTTTCCTCTAAAGGACCAGCATTTAAAGATGAATAAATTGATTTAGGCATGACATTAATTGACGCTCCTAGATCACACATTGCTCTTTTAATACTAGTATTTCCGATTTGGCAGGAAATAGCAAACATACCTTTGTCCTTGCACTTTGGGGGCATTTTTCCTTGTAGGACAGCAGATACATTCTCGCACATTGTTATCTTTTCATATCCAACTTTCTTGGTTTTATTAGCACTCAATTCTTTGAGAAATTTTGCATATCGGGGTATTTGTTTTATAGCATTAAGCAAAGGAATATTTACCTCAACCTTGCGAAACGTTTCAAAGATGTCTTTCTCCTCCTTTTCTTTCTTTGATTTGGCTAAACGACTAGGGAAAGGTGGTCTAATTACCAAAGGTGTGTCTTGATTTGTGGATTTTTCTCCAGATGACTTACCAGTTGAACCTTCTGTCTCATTTTTATATACTTGATCTTTGCTTGCAGATTTCTCTGACACAGGCTGTTCTGATTCGGAAATAGACTTAGTCTTGGGCAAGACTAATTCTTTTCCACTGCGAAGCGAAATTGCACTCACATTCTGTCTCAGATCAGTTTGTGAAGGTAACTTCCCCTGGGACTGTATTGCACTCAGAGTGGTAGCTATCTGACTCATTTGCTTCTCTAAATTTTGTAAGGTGGCTTGAAAATTGGCATTGACCTTGCCTTGTTCTTCGTGAAATTTCAGCAGATTAGACATTACAAACTGATCATTAGAATTTGACAACATACCTGAATTTGGATCTGTTTGAACATGTCTATATTGTTGAGGTCTTTGCTGATATTGTTGGGTTGCATTCGGTTGAAGCACATTATTTTGCTGCTTGTAGCTGAGGTATGGATCATACTTCTGTGGGGGATGCCCTTGATATCCAAAGACGACATTGATCTGCTCCAGTGTACCTTCGTGCACTGTGGGACATTCATCCGAGGCATGTCCGATAACTGAGCATATCCCGCATGTTTTCACTTGAGCTACCTTCCCTACAACCAAATTTTGTACAAGAGATGTCAAAGTATTTAATTTTTCTTCAATGGAAGAAGTACCTACCTCATACGCTTTTCGTGGAGCATCTTGTTGTTTGCCAAATTGTTGGGAAGTTGCTGCCATGCTTTGGATCAATTCTTTAGCAGCAGATGGTGTTTTATCAATGAGGCTTCCCCCACTTGCAGCATCTACCATTTTTCTTTCCATTCCTAACATTCCCTCATAAAAATATTGAATAAGAGAATGTTCAGTTATACCATGTTGGGGACAGCTTGCACATAACCTTTTGAACCTCTCCCAATAGTCATGGAGTGTCTCAATATCTTTTTGCCTTATCCCACTAATCTCCCTTCGAATCATTGCTGCTCGAGAAGCTGGAAAATACTTTTCTAAGAATGCTTGTGCCATACCCATCCATGTTGTGATGGATCCAGATGGCAGGTTGAGAAACCAGTCTTTAGCCGCATCCTGCAAAGAAAAGGGAAAAGCTCTTAATTTCACTTGTTCCTCGGTTATTCCTTGTGGACTCATACCTGAGCAGACCGCGTGAAATTCTTTGAGATGATTATGTGGATTTTCACTTTCCACTCCATGAAACTTAGGCAAATAATGAATCAGTCCCGATTTAAGTTCAAAAGCCGCATTTAGGACTAGGTATGTGACACATAAGGGCTGTTGATCAGCCTGAGGTGCATGAAGTTGTCTTAAAGTTCTAGCTGCCATCGTCTCCTCTTCAGATTGTTCACTTTCTTCACTGAAAATTTCTTCTTCTTCACTAGAACTTGAAGTTTCAACACCTTGAAGTTTCTGCAGCTTTGCTTCTTTTCGGAGTTTCCTTGCTGTTTTTTCTATTTCTGATTCAAAAAGAAGTTCTTCCAAATTTTCAGACCTGGTCATAAATTGCTTTAAATCAAGTTAGAATATTCCCCGGCAACGGCGCCAAAATTTGATGGGTGTCGAATCCACCAAAAATAATTAATACTTTACTTGACCGAATTATGGATTTGTAACAAGGGTAAGCAAAGGTCGAACCCAAGGGAATATTACTGACTCAAAACAATAATGACTTGATAAATAAACAAAGTAAATAAACAGGGGGTTTTGATTTGTGAGATTTAACCAATTGAGAATTTCAAATAAAATAAAATTAACAAGAGTAAATACGATTTGTAAACAACGTTTTGGAGAAATCCGATCAAGGGGGTTCGCAGGTAGGTAATTCACTCAGTATCGATCACAGACAGATAAAATAGACTCTTATACACATACAGGATCGGTTTGGAGTATTCTTCCTTAATATTAAACTGGTCAAGCACGCGCGTATAACCAGTTCCTAATCAATAAATAACCCTGCCTTAGCGGTCAAGATTTAATCTATTGACAGCCTGATGAATTAGAAAAACCCGACCTTAGCCAACCGACACTCAGCATAGACGATTCAGAAACTAAATTACTTGTTCATTCGACTCAAATAAACCTAATTAATTTTGTATTAATGTCACATGAAAGACAATCTCAGGTTGTCAAATCTGAATCTATTCTTTCAAATACAAAACTAACTCAATTTATATTATCGATTGCTACTATGATTGGTTCATTTAGGTAAAACTCTAACTTTACCAATTCATCCGTATGACAATCCAATTCAAAGAACGACCTGCAGTTATCATTCGAAGATTGAATAATCAATCGAGAATAAATCCCTAAATGCAATGAACAAATAAACGGTAGATTAATAAGAATAATTAAAGCACAACAATCTCACGATAATGAAGAAAAACCTCCTTTGGATTAACCCTTAACCGAATATAGAAGTTTAGCTACGAATAGCCATGGAAGAACACATGTTTCTGTTTCAAAAAGAGAACAAAAATGATACTCAGAAAATAAAGCCTAAAAAGAACCTATTTTAAGAACGTAAATTAGGCTTTTTATAGAGAAAAGCCTCTCCTAAAAATTAGCTAACCAAATAATCTTTTTCCTAATCACAAATCTTTTCTAATCTGTCATATCTCCTAATTTCGTGCATGCTTAGTCATTCCCAACTGTCCAGGTTCATTCTTGATAGAATAAGGGAGAGTCCTGATTAATTCTGGAATCTGCAATTCCCGAAATCCTTAGTCTTGGGCAAGACTAACTCCATTTTCGTTTCAGCTCCTCTGAATCAGCTCCAAATTCCCTTTTAGTCCAAATTTGCTTCAATTAAGTCCAATTCTGCTCCTTTTAATCATTTGAGTCCTGTGGAGGCAAATCAAACCAAAACAAGCAATAATACCCAAAATAACACCAAATTAATTAAATAACCTAGCATTAAAGTGGACATTTGAACGTTGAATTGGACTCTTATCACTTTGCTAGGCGTATACGCATATGCGTGCTATGGAGGAGGATCTACTCCAAAGGGTGGCGGATAAAGCCACCATAAAAAGGCTGGAGAAAGAGGTTGTCGTTGCTAATGCGAATGCTGCTTCCGCCATTGCCCTTAATGAAAGTAAGGACGCCGAGATCCGTAGCCTGAAGGAGAAGATGGATGAGATTGAGGAGATTGCTAAGAATCATAAAGCTGCCTTGTCAAACGCGGAGATCATGGCGGGCGAACGTGCTTATTACTACGGCGAAAGGATCATGGCGTACGTTAAGCTTTCCTATCCCGAGATCAATTTTATGGACCCGGAGTACGTGGTCCCTGAGGTTGAGGATTGCATTAAGTATGACAAGATACCGAACGTTAAGGATTTCATCCGTGATCAAATTCGGAGAGAGTTGAGCGGGTCGGTCGAGGAGAGCAAGCCTGTTGTTGATCTTGAATCAGATGATCACGGTGAAGCGTCCAAGGAGGCGAGTGACAAGGCCGATGATTCAGTGATTGATTGTACGGCTCCCCAGGCGGAAACTGTTGTTATAGAGAGTGGGGTTCCTCTAGAGGGCGCATCTTTAGAGAAAGACGCTAAGGAGGATACTCCTGTAAATGTTTAGTCTTTTCATGAATGTAACTAAGTACAATTTACAATTTGCTTTAATCCTTTTTTCAACCATTATATTAACTTTACGCTTTATATCTTTCAGCAAGTAAATTTCTAGGTTTTATGACTTATTTTGTTGGTTCAAGGTAGGTGGCCAGCCGTACCCTGGAATGTGAGCCTTTTTGAAGGCTTTGAAGCTTTTATTCCTTTTGAGGACGTTAAGCTACCTTAGGCGATCGATTTGCTTCCTATCTTTGAGGTGAATCGATCCGCCACTAGGACTTGAAACTCTTTTTTGGGAAGAGTATTTGAGAGTGTCAAAAATCTCACGTCTGAGAAATGTTTTAACTCTGTCTCTGATGGTGATCAATTATTTCCTATCTTTGAGGTGAATTGATCCGCCGCTGAGATTATTCTCCTATCTTTGAGGAGAAGGTAGTTATGTCATGATGGCATTATTCTACAGTGGGAATGCATTTGTTGCCTCCCCCTTTTTTGAATCTAGAATATTTATATTGCTGCAAGAAAAATACTTAAGATAGAATTTGCAAGATAAAAAAGTCTCTTTATTAAATGGCGATTCGCCTTATTACACCAAATTGGTCTTATGTGTGAGCCTCGTTAAAACCTTTAATAAGAAAAACCACATGGGATAAAACCTTACTAAAGGAAAAATAGTACTCAAGACCTTAGTTACATTTTACTCTCTTGTGAAATACTTGCGGAGGTTCTGAATATTCCACGTCCGTGGCAGCGTGTTCCCTTCCATATCTTGGATCTTGAAAGTGGCGGGTCCAATTTTCGTGATTATTTTGTATGGTCCCATCCAGGTGATCCCAACTTTCCTTTGCCCTCCGTGGATTGAATCTTGTCTGCTTTCCGGAGCACTAGATCTCCTGGGTTCAGATCCACGAGCTTGGCATGTCTATCATGATAGGCTGCGATCCTCTGTTTGTAGGCGGCCATTCGTACATATGCTTTCTCCCTTTTTACTTCCAGTTGGTCAAAACTTTCCCTCAATCTTTGATCATTCTTGTCTTCGCAATAAAATAAGACTTTGTCGCTAGGGACCTGAATCTCAATGGGGATCATATCTTCTACACCATAGGAAAGGGCGAATGGTGATTCGCCTATTGCTGTCCGAGGAGTGGTTCTGTATGCCCATAGGACATTCATTAGCTGATCCGCCCACTTTTTGTTATGCTCCCCCAGTCTCTTTTTTATGCCTTTAACGATCGTTCGATTTGTGACTTCAGTCATCCCGTTGGATTGGGGGTAGTAAACAGAGGCGAACCTGTTCTGAATGCCTTGACTTTCATAGAATGTTCTGAACTCTCCACAATTGAACTGCGTCCCATTGTCAGTGATAATCGTGTGGGGGACTCCGAATCTTCCAACGATATTGTCCCTGACAAACTCGACCATCCGCTCTGCATTTATAGAGGAGACAGCTTCGGCCTCTACCCACTTCGTAAAGTGGTCCACATCTACTACCACATACTTCCTTTGCCTCTTGGTAGGAGGAAAAGGACCGACAATGTCGATTCCCCAGATGGAAAAAGGTCGTCCTTCGATAATAGGCCTTTGCATGTGCTTAGCCGTGTGGGACTCGTTTGCATGGACTTGGCAATTATGACACGTCTCTACCAGCTTTTGTGCATCGAGTTCTGCCGTAGGCCAATAAAATCCGGATAGCCTGGACTTTTTCAGGATGGAGGCGGATGCTTCATGGGCTCCGCAAGCACCTTTATGTAATTCCTTAAGGATCTGTTGTCCTTCTTCTGTCGCAACGCACTTCAACCAATGCTGTCCAAAGAATTTTCTGTACAGGCAATCATTGATTATGGAGAAGTATGCCGCCTTTCTTACCGTCCGCCAAGCTTCTTCTTTGTCTTGAGGCAAAGTCCCATTTGTGAGATACTGCTGGATCGGTGATCTCCAATCTCCCCCGGTGGGCGTAAGAAGAGCTATGGTCTCGGGGGCGAATGCTGGTCTGGCTTTTACCTCAAATGGGCACTGCAGGTCCGCCCACTGATCTTTGCTTGAAGCCAGCTTAGCCAAGTGATCCGCCTCTGTGTTTGATCCTCGTAACACGTGAACTAGTTCTCATTTGGTTTCTTTGATCTCCAGATGGTTTAATAGCTTTTTGACCTCCTCTACATACTTTACCAGAGTTTCATCTTTTACATCAAAGTTTTTGATCACCTGATTGACCATCAGCTTAGAATCGCTATAGATCACAACTCGTTCTGGCGTGATCTCCTTCAGCAGGCGTAGCCCCAATATCAAGGCTTCATATTCTGCGGCGTTATTCGTTGTAGGGAACTCTAACTTCGCAGTATAATGCAACTTGATGTAGTGAGGTCCCTTGATTACTACGCATATTCCTGCACCTTCCGCCGAAGAGGCACCGTCTGTGTACATTGTCCACTCCTCCACTTTTGGTTTGGGAAGGTTTATGCCCTCTTTGGTGAATTCATTCACAAAGTCTGCCAAGACTTGGCTTTTCAAGGTGGATCTGCCTTCATAACGAACATCAAACTCGCCCAGGCGGATCGCCCACTCCATCAGCCTCCCTGAAGTTTTTGGCTTTTGTAATACCTTCCTCATAGGTATGTTGGTACGAACGATGACCGTGTGTGCCTAAAAATAAGGTCTCAGGCGGATTGAAGTGGTGACCACTGCCAAGGCCAACTTGTCCAATCTTGAATACCGGGTTTCGACATCTTTTAAGACTTTGCTTACGTAGTAGATCGAATATTGTTGGCCATCTTCTTCCCTTATCATGACTGTGCAAACCGTTTTATCAGTAACAGAAACATACATGTACAGATTCTCACCTTCCAAAGGTCTGCTCATTAGAGGCGGTTCTGAGAGGAAGCATTTGATCCCTTCGAAGGCCTGCTTGCAATCTTCATTCCACTCAAAGCCTTTCTGCTTTTTGATCACTTCATAAAAAGGTTGGCATCTATGAGCAGAGCATGAGATGAATCGACCAAGTGCTATGATCTGCCCATTAAGGCGTTGCACTTCTCTGACATTTTGCAGTGCCTTCATGTCCAGTACCGCTTTGATTTTATCTGGATTGGGACCTACTCCCCTCTAGCTGATCATTTATCCCAGGAATTTTCCATAAGTTGCCCCGAAAGTACACTTCTCAGGATTTAGCTTGATGTTGTGATGACGAAGGACTCCTAAGACTTCCCTTATGTCCTCCGCATGTCTCTCCATGGTGGTGCTTTTGATGATCATGTCATCCACATAAACTGAGAAGTTGTCACCTTTTCTTCCTTCGAATATTTTGTTCATCATCCGCTGGTAGGTAGCTCCAACGTTCTTAAGCCCAAAAGGCATGACTTTGAAGTAATAAGTCACCTGGTGAGTTATGAAGGAAGTCTTGATCCTATCTGATGGCTCCATGAGGATCTGATGATAACTCGAATTCACATCAGTGAAGGAATATATTGCATGTCATGCGGTTCCGTTAACTAGGATGTCAATGCAAGGCAGAGGGTAGTTGTCTTTGGGACAAGCCTTATTAAGGTCCGTGAAATCAATACACATGTGGTACGATCCGCTTGCCTTTTTAACCAGGACTACATTCGCCATCCATTGCGTGTAAATAACTTCCTCAATGGCGTCTGCCTTTTTCAGTTTAGATATCTCTTCCTCTATTGCTTTCTGTCTTTCTGGCCCATGATTCCTTCTCTTTTGAGCCACTGGGACCGCATCTTCGGCGATATTGAGCTTGTGAGTGATCACATCTGGACTGACCCCTATGAGGATCTCATCCTTCCAAGCAAACACGTCCTCCAACTCACGGAGAACTTTCGTAACATCCTCCTTAACCTCAACTTTTAGCCCTTTGGCGATCCGTACCTGCTTACCATCTGAAATGAGGAACATTTCTGTGTCTCCCAGGGCCATTGTGACGAGTTCATCTTCTTCGTCATCTTTGGACTAGGGACGAATCGATAAGGATGCAGAGTATGTCTCCTGAGCAACCTTCTGGTTCCCTTTGATCATCATGCCTCCCTTGGCAGTAGGGATGTACATCGTCAAATGGCGTATCGATATGAGAGCCGCCACTTCTGAGATGAAAGGCCACCCTAAGATGATGTTGTATGCCAATTGACCGTCCATGATGGAGAACTTCAGATATCCCATCCATACCTGGTCCTCATCTGCTAACTCGCATTCCAGTGTTACTTGGCCCTTTGTCTAGAATGTGTGACCCGTCACTCCCAGAATATCTACGATGGTGGTCTCGATTTGAATAGGGTCAACCTTGAGTTTGGCGAATGCTCCCCTAGTGATGACATTACAAGAACTGCCCGTGTCTATCATCACTCTCTTCATTTCCCATCCTTCCACCATCATAGTGATGATGAGAGCGTCTGCATGTGGGGAGATAGCCGGACCAACGTCTGTAAAGGGACGGTTGAGTGATGCTCTATCTAGAGCAATGATTTTTGCTTTCTTTACCATAGGCTGATATCCTGGTCCGCCAGTGATAACATTAATGACCCCCTTAGCCTTTTTCTTCGGCTCATGGGGGGATTATCGCCATCTCCCTTCTTGTCATTCTAGACGAACCTGTCCAACTTTCCCCTCTCGATAAGTCTCTCAATCTCCCTAGCCAACTCCCAGCACGCATCTGTATCATGACTGTTCCTCCTGTGGTATTTGAAATAATTCTTGGGGTTTCTCCCCGTGTTGGTGTACTCTCCCCCTTTTGGTTCGGGGTATAAATGCTCCGCTTGTGCTGGCTGTTCTCTATCCACATTAGCACTTCGCTTTTGGAGGCGTTTAACGGAGTAAGCGATGGCGTATATGCTGATTTGTTCCTAGAGCCTCTTCGCCTGTTTCGGGAGGATGAGTCAGGGAGCTTTTCTTTTTCCTTATCCCGCCTCCGGGATTCGCCTTTTCCTCTCTTGGGTGGAGATGTCGACTCTCTTCGAATATCATCGACCTCCATGAAGTCTTTGCATCTTTCTATCAGCTCCGCCATATTTTTTGGTTAGTTTCTGATTAGATCCTCCTGTAAGCTCTTTCATGTTGTATTTTTTACTAGTGCTTCCACTGCCATGGAGAGATCTACATCAACAATGCGGATACATAACTTATTGAACTTGTCGACATACTCCCGGAGAGATTCATTTTCTTTTTGCTTCAGCTCGAAGAGCTTTCGTGATTTAACCACTGGGGGAATGCTTCCTGCGAATTTTGAGCAGAATTCCCTACTCAACTGATCCCAGTTGTTTATCGATCCCGGGCGAAGAGATTGAAACCAGTCGTAGGCTGGACCTTTCATCGTGGTGATAAACATTCGACATTGCACTGCCTCTCTTGCACGGTTAAGTCCGAGCAACATGCGATACTTCCTTGCATGGGCTTCGGGATTATCTTCGCCGGAGTAGGCTAGTATATTTGGAATCTTAAAATGCCTATCCATTTCCTCGGCTTCAATCCACACAGTGAAGGGCGATTCTCGATTGGCGAACAGATTGTGCCTGGCATTCTCTTCGTTCTGTCTGCGTATCTCTGCCCTGATCTGATCCGCTATGGAACCTTGATCCCTCCTTGGACGTCTCCTACTATGTGACCTGCTTCGCTGTGAGGAAGAGGAGCTGGATCCTGACGAAGGTTCTGATGGCGACCTTCTTCCGCCGCCGCCACAGCCCCTTGGTGGAGATCGTCCCTCGTTACCTCGATTTGGTGGCGGATGTGGTATGACCTGGAGAGGTGACCCAGCTTGGCGTTCGTTCTCCCTTCGTTCAGGTGGTGGCGGCGACCTTCCACGCCGGGGGACCCGGTTCTGTGTCTGTGATGTGAACGGGATCTGGATCGTCCTTTTCTATGTGATCTGGTTCGCTTCTTATGCCTGTGACCATCACGTCCACCTTCTGGTGGATTCACCATTGTGTCATTTAGATCCGCCAACGTTCCGGTCGGTGGAGCTCGAGATCCGCCAATTGTGATCCCTGGATTTGTTGTGTTCCTCGGGGGGGATTGATCATTCCTATGATTCCCTCCGGTATGTCGGGAAATAACCTTCTGTTTATTGGCAGGTTGCTAGCAAGCTCCGGATTAGCGACTGTTGAATCCACAGGCTGAGAGAGAAAAAATGACGAATCTCGGCGAGCATTGGGTCTAACATAAGCGCTTTGCCATTGTGTTAGGGTCGGTCTTGGCGGTTGTCGACGATTCAGTGGGAGAACAGTTCCTGTCGTGGCTCCACCTACATCTCGGTTCACTAGATAAGCCGTTAAACGACCTTCCATAATGGGTCCATGTTCTCTACCTACGGTACCTGCGCAAATATCCCAAAAGGATTCTGGCGACATGTCCCTTTCGTCATGGACGGTTGGTGCATTGGGATCGACGCGACCAGCGTTTGTGGTGGGGTTAATTGATGGTGGTATGGGCGGTATTGTAGTTCCCGTTGAGGGGTTAGACCCTCCACTTGCCATGTTTGGGTTGTGAACTGAGTCCTTTTCTGATTAGGACCTCCACGTTCATCGCACCAATTGGTAACTGGTGATGAACTTTCGACCGGATTCCTTCCCTGCGGGGGGCGTCGTTGGGTTCGACGGGGGGAAGCTCCGATGCCAAAGTCAGTATTGGTATAGTGAATAAACTATATTGACAAAGTAGGGTTTAGAGCGAGAATGTGTGTGTACCTTAATAGCTTGTGATGCAAGCTATTTATAGTCATGTAGTCGTAACTCCTAGTAACCAGAAAGTCTCCATTAATGCCTCATTAATGGCGGTTACGGATCTCATTTAAGTATGACCGTTAGCTCATTAACGGATCATTAATTGCCATTGTCGGGAATCGGCTCAACCGTTCGACGGGCAGATCGAGGTATGTTAGCGGGTCTCCCAAGACGTTTGACTATAGATGGCGTGTGGCGGAATCTAGGTGATTCGCCATTTGGAAGAATTACTTGATACGCCATTGCTTCCCGGATTATCTGAATACGCGGTCGTTTTGGTAAATATCCTCTTTAATCTCGTGGATAATATCCCGATGTTATCAGTTTCATATATAGCAACTGAACTTTATCCAATTTAAAATTATAACCACTAAATTTTAATTCTTAACTATATGGTACTGAAGTTTATACTTTTTAACAACGATGACTATTTCTAACTCCTCAAAATGACTGTTAACAATCTCAAAATGAAAATATTTAAAAATTAAAATTGTTTAGAACAACATTTACCATGAAATCAAATTTTTTATTTTCCAAAATCACATTTTTTGGAACTTTCTCTCTAAAAATTTACTCTCTTTCCTAGCAAAACAAAACCTAAATGATCTCAAAACGAAAATTTTCAAGAATTAAAGTATCTTAGAATATCATTAACTCTTCAAGATTTTTATTTTGAGATCGTCAACAGTCATTTTGAGGCATTGAGTACCCACCAGTGTTAAAAAAGTGTAAAGTTTAATGGTCACACCGTTAAGAATTGAAATTCAGCGGTCATAATATTAAAATGGATAAATTTAATAGCTAAGTGTATAATTTACACCTGAAATTTCGTATTGGACTTTTCTGTTAGAGCGAGTCTGAGTGGTTTCATTTGTCTTGTTACTCAGAGCAGTAGTCCAGTTGAGTGTGAGTGGTTTCATTTGTTCTGCTGGCATTTTAGTAATTGTTTTTGGATGGATTTTTTCATGTAACAAGTTCCTATTTTAACTAATTTTAACCTTTTTCTTTATTTTTCCAATGAGGGATGTGAGGGCAAGTATTATTACTAGTTTTATTTATCACTGGGATAAGGTACCAGAATAGGTCTAAGGTTTTTAGGGAAGTATCAATTTAGGCTCAACGTTCAAAATAACACCAATATAGACTTAACGTTTACAACATAATATCAATTTAGGTTTAACGTTTATAATATAGCGTCAATTTATGCCTCACATACAAAATAACACCAATATAAACTTAACGTTTACAATATAATACGAATTTAAGCTTAACGTTCTACAAAATATATAATTTAAGCTAAATGTTATAATTAAATTAATCATATTATATTCTTTCCCTTTTTTTGTAGTAATTATATTCCTTCCTTATTAACTTTATATGTTATCTTTTTATTTAGTTCTATATTCTTATTTATTATAATACAATTAATTAGTATTCTTGCCCATTAAAATCTTATATTTGTTTTTCATAAATGATTCTATGACTCCTAAATTGTATTATAATAAATAAGAAAATAGAACTAAATAAAAAGATACCATATAAAGTTAATAGGGAAATAATATAATATGGTTAATTTAATTATAACGTTTAGCTTAAATTGGATATATTTTTGTAAAACGTTAAGCTTAAATTCGTATTATTTTGTAAACGTTAAGTCTATATTGTTGCAATTTTATACGTGAGGCCTAAATTGATGCTATATTATAAACGCTAAGCCTAAATTGATATTATGTTGTAAACGTTAAACCTATATTGGTGCTATTTTGAACGTTGAGCTTAAATTGGTACTTCTCTAAAAACCTTAAACCTATTTTAGTACTTTATCCTTTATCATTTCGTATGAATGATTTGGTATGAACGATGAATATATTTGAGTTAATCTTGTCACACTATTTTTTTTTTAGTTAACCTTTCAATTAATGGCTTGAGTCAATAGTCGAGATTTTTTTTTTTTTTTTTTTTACTCTCTACCATTTTTTTTTTTGAAACTCAAGCCAAGTAATCCAAGAATAATGCTCCAACAATGCAACAAAATCAGAACCGGAAAGAGAAAGACAAAATCAAAACAGGGAGGAAGAGTTTTAATGGGTTCATCGTATTTTTCACGTTTTTTTGTTTTTTACTTTTTTGTGTTTTTCGTATTTTTTTTATGTTTTAGCATTTTTCGCGTTTTTGTGTTTTTCATATTTTTTTTACGTTTTCGTGTTTTTTGAATTTTTCACGTTTTTATATATTTCGTGTTTTATCACTTTTTTGCATTTTTCATGTTTTGTGATTTTTCAAGTGTTTGTTTTTTTGCGTTTTAGCATTTTTCGCGTTTTCGTGTTTTTTTGTATTTTTCACGTTTTTGTATATTTCGTGTTTTGTCACTTTTTCGCGTTGTTCATGTTTTGTGATTTCAAGTGTTTGCTCTTTTTTTGCGCTTTTGTGTTTTTCGTGTTTGTTAACATTTTCATGTTTTTTACGGGTTTTTTTTCATATTCTCGTGTTTTGTAACGTTTTCACATTGTTCATGTTTTTTCGTGTTTCATATTTTTTGTATTTTTACATTTTTTAACGTTTTGCCCATTTTTCTCTAAACGCGTATGTTTTGGGGAAAATGTTTTACCCTTTTGAAAAGGGTAAAACATTTTCCCTTATTTCTTCCTTCATTTTCCATTGACTTACTACTTATTTTTCTTTGACTTATTTTCCTACCCAAACAAACACTAAAAAATTAGGATAATATTTTCCTGCAGAATATTTTCCCCAAACAAACGAGGCCTTAGATTACACTCAGCACATAAAAAAAAAAAATAACTCCACATCTGAGAGGAAAACGATGATGAATTAACAATTGTTGGAAACATAGGAGGAGTAAAGAAAGGCGAATCATTTAAATGGAATAAAGGGTATTTAAGTAAATCATTCTCTCCAAAAGTGCCAATTGGAGGCTTTAATATAAAATAGGGACTGATTTGATGATGCTAAGAGAATAAATAATTGACTTGTCATGTATAGTATTGGGTGCAAATTGGGTTTTAAAAAGGCAAGTCGCAGAGTGGCCTTGGAAAGGCAAGTCTGAAAAGCTTATCTTGATTACGTTATTTTTGTTTTTATTTCTGTATCATTTTTGTTTTGGGTTAATTACAACAATGGCCACTGAATTTTATAGATTTTCATAATATGGCTATTGAGTTTTAAAATATAATATAATATAAAAATCATTAAATTTTACATTTTGGTCCTGTTTGGTAACAGCTTTTTGTAGCAAAATTAGAGATTTGATCCACTTTAGAGGTTTTAACTAGTCAAACCTCTAATAGTGTTTGGTGGAGAGAAGTTTAAAATAGCTTATTGAGTTCAAAAACTAATTTTAAAAAAAACTCATTTTAGGAGCTTTTTGAATTAGCTTATTGCTCCATATCTTTTGAATTATATTTTTACCCCTATTTATTACCATCTCTAACTTCAAATAAAGACTTTACCATATATTTATTTGTATTTTTACACAAATAGCTATTAGCAATCAGCTAAGTTTTATCAAACAAGTTTACAAAATCAGCTAGTCAAATCAGTTAGTTAAATCAGCTAACCAAAAAGATAATCAGCTAATAGCAGCTAACAACAGTTATTTACCAAACATGATCTTTGTCACATTTTTGGTAATTAAACTTCAATCAATATCTCAAAATAACTGTTTATAGTCTTAAATAAAAAATTCTAAGAATTAATAATATTATAAGCAACTTTAATTCTTAAAATATTCATTTTGACATCATTTAAATATTGTATGGTTATAAAAGATAAAGTAGACTTTAGAGAGAGCTAAGAAAATGGTACTTTTGAAAAATAAAAAATATGATTTCATGTTAAATGTTGTTATGAATAAATTTAATTTTTTGAATATTTTCATTTTGAGATTGTTAAATGTTATTTTGAAGAGTTAGTTAAAATTTAGTGACCACGAGTGTAATAAAATATAATTAGGATACGCGGAACAGTGATCCGAGCTCTCTTCGGGGGGTGCTTGTGTTCCTCGAGGATCGTCTCTGTGCGGGGAGCGGTCCCTGGGAACACTCCGACGATCAAGACAGTTAGTCGCTCGAGAGTATTGATAATCTATTCAAAGTGAGTTAGAGAGTGTGTTACCCGATCCCTTTGTCTTGGTTGTCTCCTCCTTATTTATAGTGAGTTCCCTTGGGCCCTTGAGGTCTTTCGCCCCTTGGCTTCTGGGCCCTGCTGGGCCGGTTGGGCCCTCGGTTCATATTCCGAATCAGGTAGTCCCCCCCGGTCATAGATACCGAGTATTGCATGCGAGGTGTAGTTGGGGAGCTGGTAGCTCTTTGCTCGCCTAGCGAGCAGGGGGAAAATGTGAAAATGTTGCTCGCTTTGGCAGATAAGAGATAAAAAAGACCTTTCAAATTGCCGCATGCGCTTCTAGTTTTTAACGCAAAATTAATTGCCTCTTCATTAATGCTTCTGCACGTGCCGTAAAGTGTTGTTGGATACCGTGCTCTGCCGGCGCCTCCGTTTGAGATATAAATAGGGGAAGAAGGTTTTATTTCTTTTTGCAAAGTCTCACTTGGTGCATATTCTTCGTCTACTTCTTCCTCTGGACTCCTTGTTTCCTTGCCGGCATTGCGATCTGTGTTCCGCTCTCTGTCAGAATTTGCTGAGTGCCGGGCTTGTCTGCTCGTGGCGATCGTCTGAGAGTAGTTTCTCCTTATTGTCGAGACGCCGTTTGAGGTCAGTCGTGCCTCTTTCTCATCTTTTCTCTGCGACAGATTCGTGCGACGTGGTCGTCAGTGCCTTATCTTCAACTGAGAAGAAAGCTTGGTCGCAGGACGGAATTGGCTTTCTGAAACCTGACGAGACGGTCGTGCCTGTGACAAATCCGCATCCTGCATGGGTGAGGAGGCTTCTCACTGATGAGCTCGACAGGGTGATGAATCTTCCTCCTGAAATGGAAAATCGGCGTGTTGGACACCATGCTTCGCCAACTCGTCCCTATGGAGCGACGTTCGTCGATCCTTTGAAGCCTCGTAGTGTTGTCTTTCTTGAATTTTCTAGGCAGGGCTTTCTGGGGCCTATTCCAGCAGATCCGGTGCATCGAGTGACGCATGTCGGGAAAGCCTGTCTGTATCATAGGCAGAATGGGCACAACACGGATGAATGTACTGATTGGCGGACAGTTCACCAGGCTTTAATGGATGCTGAGGTCATTCCTAATCATGATCGTGCTAATGTATCATCGTAGGAGATTGGACTATTCTGCATTTTGTGTCTGTCCTTTTGCGTAATCTGCTTAAGTTGCGTTGTACTAGCGATTTCTTTTCAAGTTGTCCAACTTTTTTTAGTTTTGCTGTCTGTAATGAAAAAACTGCAAATTTGATTTCCTTTGTTATTACTGCGACCAAAGCCGCAGCTGATTTTTCGTGCGAATTTTGACATGTTTCGGGATTTTGTCCAGAAAGTCCGTTTCGAGGATCATATTGCTTCCTTAAGGATGCGCAGCCAACTCGCTAAATTGTGTGAGATGCTGTTTCAGCTGTGCGACTCCTAAGGCGTTCGAGATGCTCGAGAAGCCTTGTTATAATCTTTGATGTTATTTGCGCGGGGACCGCATATGGTAGCGCGCTTTGTTAGTTAATCGGAAACAACATGGTATTGTTTGCATGTTTTGCTAAGAGGCGTTTCGAGATGATCGAGAAGCCTATGAATAACATTTTGAGTTATTCAGTGCGAGGACCATATCGGGTAGCTCGCTCCTTGTTTAATCGGTGACAACACGGGGTTGTTTGTGCAATTTAAGAGGCGTTTCGAGATGATCGAGAAGCCTAGGAATAACGTTTTGAATTATTCTATGCGAGGACCATATCGGGTAGCTCGCTTCTTGTTTAATCGGTAACAACATGGGGTTGTTTGCACGATGTAAGAGGCGTTTCGAGATGATCGAGAAGCCTGGGAATAACGTTTTGAGTTATTCTATGCGAGGACCATATCGGGTAGCTCGCTTCTTGTTTAATCGGTAACAACATGGGGTTGTTTGCACGATTTAAGAGGCGTTTCGAGATGATCGAGAAGCCTGGGAATAACGTTTTGAGTTATTCTATGCGAGGACCATATCGGGTAGCTCGCTTCTTGTTTAATCGGTAATAACATGGGGTTGTTTGCGCGATTTAAGAGGCATTTCGAGATGAAAACATGTATTCTTATTCATGATTCAGATTACAGGAGCTTATTGATAGTACTTCTTTAGTGTTTGGATGTTCCAGCTATTGTCAAAGACCAACCCGTCTAAGGAGCCGATCTTGTAGGCTCCATTGTGGAGGACAGTATCAATCTTGTATGGCCCTTCCCATGATTGTCCGAGCTTGCCTTTAGCCAGCGGAGACTGAGCGGCAGCTACATCTCGGAGCACAAGGTCCCCAACTTGGAAAGTGCGGGGCCGGACCCGTCTATCGTGATATAGAGCTATGCTTTGCTTATGGGCCGTGATGTGAAGTAAGGCATTAAGGCGCTCTTCCTCTAGTCGCTCGCTTGCTTCGGCAAGTTACGTGTTGTTGTCAGCTTCCTCGAAGTTGATCTGCCGAGGAGAGCGAATGATGACCTCGGATGGTGCCATTGCTTCTGCCCCATAGGTAAGGAAGAAAGGAGTGCTCCCAGTGCCGGAGTGTGGGGTTGTGCGGTATGACCATAATACTGCTGGGATATGGTCAGGCCATGCTTGACCCTAGTCGGACAGGCGCGCTTTAATTCCTCACAGGATTGTTCGGTTGCTTACTTCAGTGAGCCCGTTGCTCTGAGGATGCGCTACCGAGGTGTAACGTCCTTTGATACCCCATTCTGCTCAGAACTCGCGGAATTGACTACAGTCGAACTGCCTCCCGTTATCTGTGATGAAAGAGTGAGGGACTCCGAACCGATAGATGACTGTACGCTTAAGAAAACCGATTACGTTGTCGGTGGTTATTTGGCGATTGCTTCGGCCTCGATCCATTTGGTAAAGTGATCGACTGCTACCACTACAAAACGCTTTTGTGCTAAGGCCATCGGAAAAGGGCCGAGCAGATCAATGCCCCATACTACAAACGGCCAGGGTGTGACAATGCCTTTGAGCGGAGCTGCCGGCGCGTGATGAGTATTGGCATGCAGTTGACACGCCTGACAGCTACGAACCAGACAAGTTGCATCGGAGTCCATGGTTTGCCAATAAAGTCCCTGTAGACGGGCTTTCTTCACGATTGACCGAGCCGCATATGCCCTGGTGTATCTCCTTCAAACAGTGATCCCCTTCCTCCTCGGCTATGCAACGCAGCCAAAAACTTGATGCGCCTTCGGTGAAGAAGACTCACTAAGGGATAAGTGTACCCCGTCGTTATCAAGTAATAAATCTGGAAAGTCCAGGTATCGAATCCACAGGATTTATTTACCACAAGTATCGAATTACTTGGTCTCAGGTGTTATCTAGGCTTTGTGGGTTTTGAGTTTGTTTGTTTAAGTTAATCTACTCCTAGGTTGAATTACGCTACTCCTAGCTAAGTTATACTAGTTCTAACTAAGTTATTCTATGCCTAATTAAGTTAAACTACTCCTAATTGATCTTTCACTAATGCAATTACCCGAGGGAACATGGTATGAACGATAATAATGAAGTTAGGTTATTAGGTCTATTGATTAAAAACCTAATCTGAGTCACTTGTATTCAAGGCGATTAACCCTACTTACCCTCCTGAAGTTCCTAGTGCGTGATTCCATTGTAAGGCCGAAACTAGGTCTAAGGCTCAGCAATTTGGGCTTAATCAACTAAGAGGTCGTCAATCTCCTAGGCTCTGACTAGGTCAGATTCAGCTCACAATATGTGCCTACTCGATTTTGGGGCTTTTGAATGAGTTAAACAAATTGAATAAAGCGTAAGACAAAGATTAAATCAATAAGCATAGAACAAAATAAGAGCTAAAGTATTATTAAAGATGAAGAGTAATGTCACAGGATACAATTAGCCTAGGATTCATAGATTGTATCAAAGAGTACAAACAAAGTAAAGTAAAAGGAGATACGAAAATCCCTTTCAAGGAACCTGTCTACTCTGCAATCGGCTTCCTAGGTCTTAAGGACGGACCTTGAATATTCCTCGAGAACAGCTTTGAAGGAGCTTCAATGGAGGTCGAAGAGGATGGAGGAGATGGAGAGGAAATTCAAGGGGAAAGCTAAAGTAATTTACAAATAATGAAAGATGTCTAATTTACATTGGAAAAATCCTATTTATAGGCATGGCTTGGGCCCTTTTGATGACCTATTTCGTGTCCTTATGCAGGTAGGAAGTCGTGGGGCCGATCGTGGAGTCGTGGGGGCGGAATTGGTCTTTTTGACCATTTCCCGCAGGTCTGCTCGCCGAGCAGGGCGAGCTGCTCGACGAGTAGGCACTGCTCGTCGCGAGCAGGCTCCCTGCTCGCCCGAGCAGGCCTCTGAGGGCCTGCTCGGCGAGCAGGCACAGTCTGCTCGGCGAGCAGGAGCAGTGCCTGGGCAGTGCCCGGGCTGCGCCCCGAGCAGCGCCTGGGCTGCTCACCGATGCTCAATTCGTCGAGCGACTGCCGGGGGTCCCCGAGACACGATTTTTGCCTGAAATTGATCATGTTTTAACCTGCACACGCACATAAACTCCAAACAACATTAGTCCAAAGGCTAAATTGACCCGCCAATCGCTTATTTTGAGCAAATGCTTCGTTTAGTGCGACTTTTGACGGATCAATTAGCTTCAAAAGATAACGGAATTATAATATGCATGCCATTTTGGCCGTATCTGCCTAAATTGATCATAAAACGAGCCTGAACAACGAAAAGTAAATAAAACATTTCCAATTTCTAACTAACTCACACAAAAGCATTTAAATGCGAGAATTGCTCGCTTATTAACTAAATAACGCTAAAAACCGTTCTAAAACCGTACCGAAAGATAGGGGTTTTTGACCCCTATCAAACCTCCTCGCACTTAAAACTTTACTTGTCCTCAAGTAAACTAAAAAACTAAACCCGCAATCACAAGCAAGCTAGAAAACCTCCCGGTTTGACTAGGTGCTTGACACAATTTCGAGCATCTGTAATTACATGCATTCGGAAATACAAAGTAGAGACACGATATCCAAAAGCCGCATTTCAATTATCATAGGTCATATGTTTTAAGAAAAAGGACACATGTTCAATTAAACGAGCTTGAGGGGATCGCTAGGTAAAACACCTCACCATAGGTAGTTCACTCATTTCACACAATTTTGGTGGCTAAAGTGTTTACTCTCGGCTTATGTTCTTGCTTAGGAATACGTTGATTTTGCACGTTCATCCGAGTTCCTCTACTATGCTATATGACTCCGATGATATCAAAAACAGCCTCGAATTGGGGTTGTAATGTGGTTAGAGGGTTAAAGGTACAACAAGAGTTAATAGTTCTAGCGCTAGAAAAACAAAGTTAAAATGGCTTTAGCGAGTATGAAGTGACTGAGCTTTTTATTCGTTATATTTTCTTTGAGACGTTTTTATTTTAAGAACTGGGAGATAGAGTTCTCCTTCTTTTGTTCGTCTCTTTTCTTTTCTTTTTCTGTTTTTCTCTTTTTTTTTGGATAGCATTGCTTAATCACTTCTTAGCCTTTTGGCTTGCTACTATGATGCCATAAACAAGGATAAAGCGCTAGAAGAAAACAAAGGCTCAATTCGAGCTTTGCAAAAACTGGGTTAAGTAACAAACCAAGTGATGGTTTGCAAAAATTGGGTTAGGACGAAAGAAAAATCTACAAACTACAAAAATATAGGCTCAAAGGGGCTTCCTAGAGTGGATAAAAAAGAGAAAATAAGGTAAAGAAAAGGGTTAATTCTAATGAGGCTGATTTCATCGTCTACCATCTCAAATCATTGCATGTAGGTTCAACAAAGTATTAGGTGCAAAATCTGTAATCTTTCCACAAGTCAAAGCATTCACACAAAAATGTCAAGAAAAAGAGCTTTTTGATGTTCGCTCTTGGGCTCAAATTCAACTCACAATTCTTTGGGTTTCAATTTTGTGTTTACTAGTTCTCCCCAAACTCAAGTTTAATATCACATGCCTTCAATTCTTAAGTTATCTACCTAAGTAATGATTTTAGCATTTCTTCAAAAGTAGGGTCTAAATGCAAACTTTAGCTCATGCTTTTACAGATACAAGGATTGTGTCCTACACCTAAACTAGTTGTCATGCAATCTTAGATTCGGTTCTCAGCCCTCAAGGACAAATAACGAAGTTTAGATTCGAAGGAGGTTCACGGTTTTAGATCCTAAACATGCGAAAACATAAATAAAACCTGAAAACGCTAAACTAAACTAGACACGACGCAACAAAAATTTAAAAATTATACAATTTTTGTAAGTTTGTCTACCCCTCCTCCTCACACTTAAAATATGCAATAAGTTCCAACATTGCATCTAAAACCATAAAGTACAAGTGCAAAAAGTTAGGGTGGAGAAGACAACTTACTGATTTTATCGCAATCGCCAAAAACTTGATGATTTGCGGTGCAATTTTTTATTATTATTATTATTTATTTATTTATTTCAGCTCCGTTCGGGAAAAAAAATCCCGAACCGTTGCTTATCTCGGCCGAGTAGCGGGCTGGGCGGCAGCGCCCAGCTCGCGGCGAGCAGTGCCCAGCTCCCGGCGAGCTGGGCCCTGCTCGCCGAGCTGGGCGGCAGTGCCCAGCTCGCCCGAGCTGGGCCTCCTGGGGCCAAATTTTTTTTTTTTAAATTTTATTTTAAACCTGAACACTTAAAAAAAATAAAAAAAAATAAAAAAAAAATAAAATAAAATAAAACTAAACAACTAAACTAAAATATCAATGTATAATATAAATAAAATAAACCTGAAAAGTTTTATTAAAACTTGGGTTGTCTCCCAAGAAGCGCTACGTCATAGTCGGAGAGCTCGACATAGAATTCCCGCCTAGGTGTATGCTTCTACTCGCGTTAGGAACTCGAACTCCTTAACAAATAACCCGTACCTACAAAACGGATTAAGAGCCTCAAATAAGTTTAATGAAAGTAGGAGACCGAATTTAAACATATTATGAAAAAGTTTAGTTTGCTCCCTTTTAGATTCTCTTGGTAGGTCGAAGAGAATGAAAAATTCTGAACAAGGAGTAAATCCAAACTTTTCTAACTTTTGAGGAAAAGGTAGTTGATATACACAAGCTTCGATTTGATCATTTATTTCTATCACATGATTTAGAATTTCAGATTTTGAACCGGGGTTGCTTACCGCTTCCGGTTCTTCACTTACCTTGAGTGATGCATGTGATAGTGGACTTGGTTCTACCTTTTCGTCATTCCTCAAAGAGATGGCTTGAGCTGATTCCCTTTGTGGGATTTCTATGTTTTCCTTTATGTTTGGGAGGGTATCTCGGGAGTGCTCTTGCATCTTATGGTTTATTTGAGCCAATTGGTTGCTCAAGTCCTTGCAAACCTCCTCATTGATTGTAAGTCGGGCTGATATTCCTTTCAAAAGGGACATCACCTCATCTCGTGAGCTAGAGGGTTGTGGAGGAACTTGGCTTGCTTTTTCGTAAGGAAACATTCCCAATTTGTTTTCCCTGTGCTCATTAACAAACCTTTGGTGATTGAGGCTCAGTTTCGCCATCAAGATATCCATTTTCTTATTTAAGTCGGCCTTGGAGGGATTGGGAGCCTCATTCTCCAGGGCGTGAATGTATTGTCTTGATGGGATAGTAACCTTTTGAGCTTGCCACTCGACTTTTTCTTGCCAATTCATTGATCAGAGAATGCTGAGGAAAAGTGAAGTTCTAGCACAAAAGTTGATAAGTAAAAGTATACAGTTATGAACAAATACAAAAGATATGAACAAGTATAGAGAAGTATAAAAGATTATATATCAACAAGTATAGAGAATAAGTATAAAGAATTATGTATACACAAGTATAAATAAGTATAAACAAGTATACGATTATAAGTATAGGTAAACAGGTATGAAGAATTATGTATAAACAAGTATAAACGATATAAACAAGGATATTCACAAAAAGAATCGTATATAAACAAGTGTATGTATAAACAGGTATATGTATAAACAAGTATAAATGATATAAACAAGGATATTCACAAAAAGAATTGTATATAAACAAGTGTATGTATAAACAAGTATATGTATGAACAGGTATAAATATGAACAAGTATAAATATAAACAAGTATAAGTATGAACGATATAGACAAAGAATATTTACAAACGAATTGTATATAAACAAGTATATGTATAGACAAGTATAAACAATATAAACGATATAAACAAGGATATTCACAATGAATGTCTAAACTAACAAATCGACCTTTGGTTCGATATTGTAGAAGAAATAAATCCCCAGCAACGGCGCCAAAAACTTGATGCGCCTTCGGTGAAGAAGACTCACTAAGGGATAAGTGTACCCCGTCGTTATCAAGTAATAAATCTGGAAAGTCCAGGTATCGAATCCACATGACTTATTTACCACAAGTATCGAATTACTTGGTCTCAGGTGTTATCTAGGCTTTGTGGGTTTTGAGTTTGTTTGTTTAAGTTAATCTACTCCTAGGTTGAATTACGCTACTCCTAGCTAAGTTATACTAGTTCTAACTAAGTTATTCTATGCCTAATTAAGTTAAACTACTCCTAATTGATCTTTCACTAATGCAATTACCCGAGGGAACATGGTATGAACGATAATAATGAAGTTAGGTTATTAGGTCTATTGATTAAAAACCTAATCTGAGTCACTTGTATTCAAGGCGATTAACCCTACTTACCCTCCTGAAGTTCCTAGTGCGTGATTCCCTTGTAAGGCCGAAACTAGGTCTAAGGCTCAGCAATTTGGGCTTAATCAACTAAGAGGTCGTCAATCTCCTAGGCTCTGACTAGGTCAGATTCAGCTCATAATATGTGCCTACTCGATTTTGGGGCTTTTGAATGAGTTAAACCAATTGAATAAAGCGTAAGACAAAGATTAAATCAATAAGCATAGAACAAAATAAGAGCTAAAGTATTATTAAAGATGAAGAGTAATGTCACAGGATACAATTAGCCTAGGATTCATAGATTGTATCAAAGAGTACAAACAAAGTAAAGTAAAAGGAGATACGAAAATCCCTTTTAAGGAACCTGTCTACTCTGCAATCGGCTTCCTAGGTCTTAAGGACGGACCTTGAATATTCCTCGAGAACAACTTTGAAGGAGCTTCAATGGAGGTCGAAGAGGATGGAGGAGATGGAGAGGAAATTCAAGGAGAAAGCTAAAGTAATTTACAAATAATGAAAGATGTCTAATTTAAATTGGAAAAATCCTATTTATAGGCGTGGCTTGGGCCCTTTTGATGACCTATTTCGTGTCCTTATGCAGGTAGGAAGTCGTGGGGCCGATCGTGGAGTCGTGGGTTCGGAATTGGTCTTTTTGACCAATTCCCGCAGGTCTGCTCGCCGAGCAGGCACTGCCTGCTCGGCGAGCAGGAGCAGTGCCCGAGCAGTGCCTGGGCAGTGCCCGAGCAGCGCCCGGGCTGCGCGCCGAGTGTCACGGGGGTAATCCTAGGCCCGGCCTAAGCCCCGTGTGGCGCCTCGACTTCCCCAAGTCTCGGCCAGCCAACTCCTACCGAAGGGTCCCGTCAATGCCTCTGTCGGTATTCCGTCCCGGAAGGGCCTCTCTGAGGGGCGAGCCTCGCCCTAGAATAAGCTCGCACTATGGGGCACTCACCGGCCCCCATAATGTCCGTAGAGTTCCACCCTACGGAGACATCCGCCTTCCTTCCCGAAGGACGTATGCCCGACTCTCCTAGTCTCTAGTAGACTAGGGCGGATCACTTAGGCCAGTACCGATTACTGACCCCGGGGGCGGCGGAGATCCATACGCCAGGGTAGTCCCTGTCCCCCTATAGTGTTTCTTATACCAACTCGGGTCCTCCCATCCGCGTACGTTGGTAAGCTCCATACGCCACACAGCTTGCCACTAGGGTTGAGTTTGCCTATGGCCAAACTCCCCCCCCCTTACACTCTCCCCCACTTAGAGGATCAACGTCCATGTTGATCGGGTTTGCCTATTCTGACGAAAGCTTCCCCTTTTGGCTTGAGTGTCACTAATGTTTCGCTAAACTGTCGGCCTTCTTCCACTGATCTCCGCTTGCCTTTGAACTTTACTTGACTCTCTACACTGCTCAGCTTTTCTCTAAGGACGGCTTGAACTTCAACCATCCTTTACTTGAGTTTTCACATTGTTCACTTGTCACTAGAGATGGTTTCCACTCCGACCATTACTTTGATATTTCTGTAGCCTGCGACTTGAACATCTTTGACTGAAGATCTTTTCTTGCGCTGCAATTATAAGCTTTCTTCGTTGGCGCTAGCAGAAGTACTTTTCAAAGGGTTGTGAAGTTTTTGACAAATTCTTTTCACATCCGCTAGTGTTTCCATTTGGGTACTCTTCCTCCACGGAACATCCTCTGATACTGTTGCTCCCCAGATCACCCTTTAAGTCTTTTTACTGTTCCAAGTGTCTCCTCCCGAGTTCCCATACTCTTTCACCACATCTTATTATATACATCTCATCATATACTAGAGGGTCTTCCTCTAAGTATTCTAACTCTTCCGTAATATACCATAGTATACCTTAATCTCCTATGATACACCATAGGGAGGATTTGCATAGGGCCTACTTGAACTCTCCCCCATTTAGAGGGTCAATATACCATAAGGAGGGTTTGCATCACTTGAACTCTCTCCCACTTAGAGGATTAATATACCATAAGGAGGGTTCACATAGGGCCTACTTGCACTCTCTCCCACTTAGAGGATCGACGTCTCTGTTGATCGAGGAGATTTTGGAACGTCTTCAAAAACCATCGATGTCGATGAGCCAAGAAAGAAGTCGCTAATCCTTGCTTCGATTTCAACATGTTCATCTTGCAATTGTTGACCTATTTCCTGTCTTTGGAAAGAATTTACCTTGCAAAACAGACTATAAGGAAACCATAATTTCGTAATATGAAAATGTGAATGTTGGTAGCCGAACACTTTTTTGTTAAGCCTACCCACATTCGCAACGGAAGCAAAATATGAAGACAATAATATTACCATCATTATTCATAATAGAGGGATAAGAACTCTTACATGATTTTGCAAGTATTCAAATACTTGATTTACCAAAGGGTTGATATTGATGGTAAGCCGGTCAATGGAACTAGATCACTCTAGCTGCAAAGATCACACGCAAGGGTTAGATAGGAACCACATATAGTGAATATAATAGCGTACATACGATACCAACATAAGGGCAAATATCTCAATCATACACACATATGGGTAACCTACAGAACACTCAAGAAAGAACAATACACGGATGATGTTATTCATAGATAAGTAACAATGTTACACCAAGGGTCCCATCTCGTAGTAGTAGGGGGGCAATTACTAGAGATGGTAGACTACCAACAACCGAGTGACTGTTCAGGATGACAGGGCACTCCCCCCCCCCCCTCTTTATACCCTTCTTGAATTGTATCGCTGAGATATACTCCTTCGCTCGAATTGAGCTCATCGTTACAAGTATGATGCACTGATCCTGGTTCGGAAACAAAAGGCAACTTGCTGATGCCATGGGTACTGCAAAACTCTGTTTCCGAAAATCCAGCCCCAACACGACATCAAAGTCATCCATACATGCTATTGGGAACCCTATCATGCCCGTCCAGGGTCCCAATTTGCAAGGTACATGTTGGGCCGTTCCAGTAATCGACTGAGCAGCTGAGTTCACCGCCTTCATCATTCATATCCCCCTTACCACATTGAGTTCTAAGCGGGAGGCTTCAGTGTCGGTCAAGGCTCTCGTGTTCTCTCCATTTATTACCATCTCTACATACATGAGTCCCTTCTCTGAACTATCTCCTGTCTCTTTTATTTGTTTTGCCAGGGCTCCCATAAATTGAAGCGATCCCATTACTGAGGGTTCTGAAGGTTCGCGTTCCCTTCCCCTTTTCGACACTCTATTCTTCTCGTGTCGCAAGTCGTGAAGCTCGAGATGATCTCTGTGTGTATGGACTTGTTGTTCTTGGAGGAAGGTTTCTTCTTCCTGAGTAGTTCCCTAGGTAGGGTCGATGCTCAGAGTTGTTGGCGTTCCACGGTCGCCTTTCACTTCCGGATGAGGAATAGTTTCGATCATCTCCCCCATTCCATGGTCTGCTCCATTTGTTAGTCCTGGGGTTTGAGTCTACTCTAGAAGGGGATTTCCTCTTCATGTTACTATTAAAATCCTCTATGCTTTTAGCTGCCGTGATTGCTGAGGAATGATCTGTGGCTCCCCTTATGATGTACCAACTATGTAGCCGACATCCTCTCATTGTCATTTATAGCCGAGGAGGAGACATGCGGCAAGTTTGGACTTGTTTGCTGACGGTTCAGACCCTGCTTCGTTTCCTGCCTCCTTTTCAATTGGGCTTCTGCCTCTATTGTCACCATTGTTGGGTTGTTTCGCCTTCTCCCTCGAGATGAGTTCAAAGTCGATGGTGAAACTCAGAATTATAACTCTGGAGTTTTTCCATCGATGGTCTTACAACTGGCCTCCGTCAATTCTCTTGTTGAACTCGAACTTTACCGATCATTGCTTTCATAGGATCTGATAGGATCTCCTGGATGTCTTACGTTTCAGCTCACTAGTGGAATGCCTCTTATTTTGTTGGACATGTCCACAGTCTGCTAAAACCCTTTATTTGTTACTTGTCAGTCGTTAGACTCGTTTGCTTAATGCACTCGCCTGACTCGAGCTTCATATAGCTCAAATACCTGCATAAAACACATATGGTACAAAAATATGCCATGTATGGGATATATTCCACACCAAAACCATGTTCTGCAAGATACTGCGTCCTACAGGAAACATGTCTTGTCTAGAACATATTATGTCTGTTGTTGAGGCTTCTCGCCTTCGTCACGCTTGTTAGGGTTTTCAACACACCAAACCACCCTCATTTTCCTCTTGAGGCTCCGCACTTTCTCAAGTTTGTTGGGGTGCTAGTACCTGCACAAAACACATTTCAAGTACAAAGTATGACCTGCATGAGGTACATTTTGCACCAAAACTAGATTTTGAATAAGAACTATATTCTGCACGAAACTACGTTCTGCATGGAACACGTCCTGTTCGACACTTATCCTGTTTGGTGTTGAGATTTTACATGTCCTCCAAGTTTGTTGGGGTTCTGCAAAAACGTGCCCCTTTTTGCACATGAATCTTTGCCTTCATGAGTCCCACTAGGACTTCCTTGTTGGTGCATGTTCTAGCTCGCTAGTGGAATGTCCCTTCTTGGAACGGACATGTCTACCATTTGCTAGAACCATTGCTTGCTGATTTGCCAGCTGCCATTTCCCTTTTGCTTATGCCACCATTTAATTCGTTTTTGTGTTTGCTTGGGTAGGCTTTAAGCCGCTTCGAGTTTGCCATCGCTTTTTGGGTGTTTTTGAATGCTCCATTTCTTTTAATGGAATCCCCCTCACTCCTTTGACAGTCGAAACTCCTCACTTTTCTCAAGCTTTTTGGAGTACCTGCACAGAAAACATGTCCTTCTTGTACATGAGTTTGTTTTGGGTGTCACAGAGCTCATTACAAGCAAGGATAAAACCTATGAATTATCTCAGGCATCCCCTCGATACATTCATAGTATTAGAGCTATTCATCTTCAATATCAGCCTTTGTGGCCTCGGCCCCTGCCGGAGTTGTATTTAGCCTTCATGGCCTCGGTCCCTGCCGGACTTGTATTTAGCCTTCATGGCCTCGGCCCCTGCCGGATTTATATTTTTCCTTCATGGCCTCGGCCCCTGCCGGATGAAAATTAGCCCTCAAGGCTTCAGCCTCTGCCGTATGTATATTAGCCCACAAGGCCTCGGCCCCTGCCGGATGTAGATTAGCCCTCAAGGCTTCGGTCTCTGCCGTATGTATATTAGCCCTCAAGGCCTCGGCCCCTGCCGGATTTTTTTTTTTTTTTTTTTTTTTTTCATGGTCTCGGCCTCTGCCGTATTTGTATACTCGAGTGATCTCTTTTCCATGTCTCTTTCTTTTCTTTTCCTTTTTTTTTTTTTTTATATGGACTTGCAACCATAATCTTTACTCAATTTCATCTCGTGACCATCTATGGGTCAGATGATAATTTCGCAAAAGATATATATGTATATTTTTTTTTTCCCACGACCTTCTATGGTCAAATGAATCTTCCGTCATTTCATCTTCGCAAGGCCTTCTATGGCCAGGGAACCATTTCACTGGGTTGTTCTCACCCGATAATCCCAATTACATCCGATGTCTATCCTTTGCCACGATAGACTTGGGCCAATATATCTATTGTTGCCCACAGTTTTCGCATAAGGGTCTATTCCCGTATGATGGACAGTGTCCATGTAATCCGAAGACAACTCTATGATGAGTTTTCCTTTATTCTTGAGAAGGTACACACAATGGAATTCAACAATCCATTCATGTCCTTCCCCCGATCCTTGAAATCCCACCTGAGTTTTCTCGACTCATGGAAGAGGAAAAGTAATGTCTAACCGAATCAGAATGATTCACGCACAAATTACGCCTCAATAATTTGGCCATGATAACCATCTATTCGCTAGATCATCCCCATGCTACTTCACATGAGTTCCGAATTCCGAATATCCATTACACATTCTCCCCCCATTAAAGGGATTGAATCACACGCAATCCCATCGCCTACTACCATAGGGGAGTATGCATTCACTTTCTAGCATTCACATGCGTTAGTGAACTTAGTTCCCTTTTGTTATTTCTGCATTCCCACACACTGGGTAATATCTCGCCACGCTAGCCCTGGTAAACCATAGGCTTTTATCAATCCGAAAAGCATCATAGATTTCCATCCGTCAATTCTTTGGGGAAATTTAGGATCTTTAGTATCGCAAGCCCGCATCTCCAAGGTCTCGCTTAGTTAAAGATATGTTCGCTCACACCACGATGAACTCGATTAGTTAAAGCAACGTTGGCTCACACCACGAAGAACTCGTTTAGTTGAAGCACTGTTGGTTTATACTACGAAGAACTCGCTTAGTTAAAGCTGGCACACTCTCTTCAGGGAGAACTCTTTTAGTTAGAGCTTACTTACCCACCTCGCAAAGGTCTTGCTCAGTTTGAGAAACTACCACACACTTCGCAAGGCCTTTGCTTAGTTCTGGCTCTGATACCAATTGTAACACCCTGGTCCAATACCATGTAGATATTGTCCGCTCTGGCCCAATTCCAACACATTGGGCCTCACGGCTTTTAAAACGCGTCTGCATGTATTGGATTCACATCCTACTAATAAGCCCCATTCACTCCCTCTCCATTTCCGATGTGGGATTCAGTTCATTCCTGCCCCCATCGCCATCCCTTAGGGCCGCTCCTTGCTCAGGCCTTCTACCCCGGTGCCACCCTCTCCGGACCGGGTCGTTACAGGCCCACCAGCTTCCGCCTGGTTCGTCCCCGAACCACACATCATACGTGGAGAGTCGGCTCTGATACCAAATGTCACGGGGGTAATCCTAGGCCCGGCCTAAGCCCCGTGTGGCGCCTCGACTTCCCCAAGTCTCGGCCAGCCAACTCCTACCGAAGGGTCCCGTCAATGCCTCTGTCGGTATTCCGTCCCGGAAGGGCCTCTCTGAGGGGCGAGCCTCGCCCTAGAATGAGCTCGCACTATGGGGCACTCACCGGCCCCCATAATGTCCGTAGGGTTCCACCCTACGGAGACATCCGCCTTCCTTCCCGAAGGACGTATGCCCGACTCTCCTAGTCTCTAGTAGACTAGGGCGGATCACTTAGGCCAGTACCGATTACTGACCCCGGGGGCGGCGGAGATCCATACGCCAGGGTAGTCCCTGTCCCCCTATAGTGTTTCTTATACCAACTCGGGTCCTCCCATCCGCGTACGTTGGTAAGCTCCATACGCCACACAGCTTGCCACTAGGGTTGAGTTTGCCTATGGCCAAACTCCCCCCCCCTTACACCGAGCAGCGCCTGGGCTGCTCACCGATGCTCAATTCGCCGAGCGACTGCCGGGGGTCCCCGAGACACTATTTTTGCCTGAAATTGATCATGTTTTAACCTGCACACGCACATAAACTCCAAACAACATTAGTCCAAAGGCTAAATTGACCCACCAATAGCTTATTTTGAGCAAACGCTTCGTTTGGTGTGACTTTTGACGGATCAATTAGCTTCAAAAGATAACGGAATTATAATATGCATGCCATTTTGGCCGTATTTGCCTAAATTGATCATAAAACGAGCTTGAACAACGAAAAGTAAATAAAACATTTCCAATTTCTAACTAACTCACACAAAAGCATTTAAATGCGAGAATTGCTCGCTTATTAACTAAATAACGCTAAAAACCGTTCTAAAACCGTACCCAAAGATAGGGGTTTTTGAACACTATCAGGGTGCTCGGAGGACTTCCGATAGAGTAGGCCGTCATACATTGCATACCGCCAGGAACGCCGGACCACGAGGGATGCCAGCGTCCGATCCTCCGGCAGTGTCCCATCTTCTAGATACCTGATTATCGGACTTCTCCAACCGCTTGTTGCTGCGTCTGCTGTGTCGATCTGTAATGAGCATTCTGTGTTAATAGCTGGGGTCGCAGCAATTTCTATAAGGGTATGCGGGTCACGGGACTGCTCGCCTGCTGCGAAAGCGGCAATGGCATCTGCCTCTTCATTCTCTTCTCGTGGTACAAGCGTAAGGCAAAAGGTCACTCCTTTGTTCTTGAGGTCCTCGAGCAGGGATTTGGCGAGCGCCAAATATTGACACATTGTCGGGTCTTTTGCTTTGTAAGTACCGCTGACGTGGCTAACGACGAGTTTGAGTAGCTATCTATCGGGTTTCATGTAATAGTATTTTAAAATTATGCAAGTGGTGGGTATTCCCTAAGGTTTTGAAAATGTTAAAAGAAAAATTCAAAATCGATCCTTATACTTTTAAAACTTTTAATTTAACTTCAAATCATTAGTCCTTAAATTTCGCTGTTTAATTTTGGAAAATAGTTATTTAGCACCAACATATAAAATAATATAAATTTAAATATAATGTTTCTAAGTAAAATTAATTTTAGCCTAATGACACCTAAAATTTAGAAAGACTTTTTACAAAACGTTACCGAAAGTCCACCGCTTACATGAAATCAGTAGCTACTTTACCGGTTTCTTTACAATTTAAAACGGGTAGACTAGCTATTGGTTTCATCCCTAGTTAACGGAGCCTCACAATGGACAAAAATGTTTAACCAGGATCCTTATGAGACTTTATTTCTCATAAGGGCTCCAATTTGGGATAAAATCCAACTTATATTATACCCAACACTATCTGATTCTAATAAGATTATTCGTATTCTATATAAAAGCAGTATGGGACAGAAACGAGATCAATAAAATTACCCGTAACGGGTATGAGACGAGTATAAAAATACCCTCTAGAATACCTGTTATCCGGTATCCACCATATATTTGCCTATTTATTTTTATTTTATTTTATTTTATTGATAATATTTGTTAAATTTATTTTTAGTTTATTTTAATTTATATTTGCCTGTTTATTTTTAGTTTATTCTAATCAAAATGATTTGGAATTTAGAATTTGAAATATTTGTTAAATTTGTAAATGAATTATTTATTCATGGTTTATTTAATTTATTATTTGTTAAATTTATAATATTTTTATTGGGTTAATATACATATATGTCATTGGATTTGTCCGTGTTGTCACATATTCCCTTAATTCAAATAAACAGCCAAATATATAATGCCTCCGCATCACCTCCACCTAACATGTCACTCCATCTATATCAAATAAACATCTAAATATTTCTTTGTAGTTGTTAACAACAGACAAATATACCTTTAGTAGTTTGATGACTGGACTAATAGAATTATGCTAAATAAGTTTACCGTTCAAATAAGGGTATATTTATCTGCCGTTAATAATTACGAGGGTATATTTCGCTGTTTATTTGATATGTGGGCGTATATGGTAAACAGACAAATACAAGAACATATATGTGTATTAACTCTGAAAAAAAGTAAATAAAAATACGCAAAATCCATCCAACTATCTTCAATGACTTGAAAGATCCCCAATTAAAAACCTTAGACCTATTTTATTACCTTATCTCTAAAATAAAATAGCAATTCAAATTTAGCTTGTCTACATGTTTTCTTGTTGCAAAACAAATTTTCGAATCAAAATCAGGATCCTTATCAAAGTTATAACTAAGCTGTAATTTTTTCATCTTAGAGTAGTCGTAGAGAGGTAGAGAATTGGCAATCAATCTAAGCAAATTTTGATCAGATTGATGAGAATACATACCAGATGTAGTATGCACTTCAAAATTAGAACAAGAACATGAGTCCATTGATTCCCCCATCTTTTCCATAAAATCCCAGTCTGAATAGCTTCTCTAATTGATGGCAAGAAGTAGAGGATATGGTGAATGATGGAATCTGGTAAATTACTAAGTTGGTCTTTTTCCAAAATTTTCACATCCATTACTATGGCTGCTATCGAAGAATAATGAATGGAATTGAAAAACAACAAAACCTTAAATTGAGGAAGACAACGAAGAACCCTAAATTGAGGAAGACGAAGGTGTTGTTTCATAAAATTGTAAATTAAGTGCTGAAAAAAAGTAAGTAATAAAATGTTAAGTATTGAATCTTATAAGTGTTGAAAGTATTAAATGATACAACTGTTTGATAAATACTAAAAAAAAGTAGCGGATATAAAAATATTAGTCGGTAGTGTTCAACTTAAAACTTTAAGTTAAATATTTTGACTTATCAAAATAAATGATTTTTAACTTATTTTAACATTTTAAGTGGTTGAAGAATTGAATTTTTCGCACACTTAATATACTACATTTTAGTAACATAACAGTCTCTTTTAGTAGGAATAAGATGCAAAATACTTATAATGTGTATAGACATGAGCAATTTTACCCTTAACGTCTAAATTGTGCAATTTTACCCTCAACGTTGATAAATTAGGTCAATTTTAGACATTATTATAAAACACAGATATTGTGTTCCTTATTCTGCACCGGTTGCACGTAAGTTGATTCTAAAAAAATAATTACATAGTTTTTGTGATTTAATAATAGAATTGAAAATTAATATTTTTAATTCGGCGAAATATTTGAATTTTTTTTGTCCAACTCGTACAAAATACAGTATATTTTTTTATTTTTTTTTTCAAAATTTCACGTTTAATCATATGTTTGTGATCTGTTACTAATGAGACGTACATGTGAAATGTAGATGACAAGATTCATGACTGAGAAGACAATTTGATGAATCATTTCTCTAATTGACCCAATTTGATGAATATTGTCATTTACACTTTCTCTAATTGACCCAATTTGTCAACATTATGGTAAAATTGCCCTTGGCTGCGAACATTAAGGATAAAATTGTACCATTTTAGACGTTAAGTAAAATCGCTTCTAAATGTAAACGTTAACAATATTTTTTTATACCTTATCCCCTTTTAGTATTATTGACTACGTCAAAATAGTCCATGACAACCTATAAAATTAAAATTAAAAGAATTAAATCACATTTCTCGTAGTCATATCACTATTTTTTATTTTTCAAATTAAATTTGTTTACAATATTATAGTATTATCACTACAATGGAGAGTTGCATATTGATACAGAATGAATAAAATATACCGGAATAAGAGCCCAGCAAAGAAGAATGAAAAGGCATCAACAAAAAAAAGCCCATTATAAAAGGGCGGTTAAATTAAGAAAGCTTCAAGAAGAAGGAATTCGATACGACACGTGGATCAATGGGATCTTCAGATTTCAGAAACACGCTCCTAATTCCTAAATTACGTCAAAAATTATGGAATGACATAATAGGGTTAAGGTCCGGAACTAACCAACGATCTACACGTGGAAGCGTATTTAGCCGAACTAACCAGAAGCTAACATGTATGTGAGCACAAAAATTTTCGACTCTTACGATGAGATTATGTTATATGTGCATAGTATATTGTAAGTGGACTTCACATTACATCGTACGGGATCACGAACTAGAACCAATGGCCGAGCCAGGAATTTACGTTTGGGGGGAGGCTAATTTTAGCTTTGTGGTTACTGTCGGAGTAAGCTTCCGAAGTTCAAGCCGTTAGGGTTATATTTTTTTTTTGCCTCAAGCACCCTAAAACTTTATCGTTTTGGTGCGTTAAATGATAAAAGATTAAATTGCTTGGTTTAAAAGAAGTAGATATCTTTAATGTTTTATAAATCTAACAGAACGCTAATTTTTTATAAATTTTTTTATTTTTAATTATGAATTTCTTATAATTTTTATAAAATAAAATTTAATTAAAAAATTAAGTTTTTTAGTTTCAAAAGTTTAAAAAAACTGATTGAGAAAAAAGAAATTAGTTTAAAAAGGTTAAGAAGTTAAGGATCACATAGAAAATTTAATAAATAAAAACTTAAAAAAAAGAGTTTTATAGGATTTGAAATGATCTCTTGTATTAAAAAGTGTAGCCTAACCAACTCAACTATCTTAAAGTATTATAATAATACTACAAATACATCATATGAACGAAAATTAGGGGAACTATAATCTACCGAAATACCATTACTTAAGGGTGGAGCCGGCGGCCGGGGGGGCCAAAGCCCCCCAAGCCCTAGGCTGGCTCGCCCCTGACTAGAACCCAAGCCGCTTTGCTAATGAAAATCAACTTTTCTTTAAGGGTGTGGTCAATCGGCTACAACCAGTGGTTGATCGACCAATCACTACAAAAAAAATCACTTTCAGGGACGAAAAAAATCGTCCCCGAAACTATAAAAATTTGTCCCCTATACTTTCAGGGACAAATTTTTTGTCCCCATTTTTCGTCCTTGTTTTCTCCGTACCCGATTCTATAGGGGACGACAAAAATGATGTCGTCCCTATTCTTAGGGACGACTATCGTCTCCATTGAGTGGGACGACTGTCGTCCTCGTTCATAAGGACGACATGTCGTCCCCGTTCACAGGGACGACATTTCATCCTCATTCGTAAGGACGACTGTCATCCCCATTCCCAAGGACAACATGTTGTCCCCATTCGATGACTGTCGCCCTCATTCTTAGGGACGACTGTTGGGGTTTAGTGTCCTAAAGACAATTGTTCTAGGATACAAACTTAATGTAAATGAATTGTTCTTTATATCATTTGTTTTAATGAGATATATGTTTTATAACTATATAAAGGCAATCCCTTTTAAGCACTAAATAAAGTCTAATAAAAGGAAATCCGTAAGTTTGTTTAAAGTGATTATAAAGTGTTCATACAAGCATGAAGTGAGACAAAACTTTATAATAAACTAATAAACTTAAAACCACCCCAAGTCAAGTGATATGTTTAGGATTGATATATCACTGTTGAGACTTGCATGTAACAATGTCTTCTGTCCGACAGAAAGCTAATCTCACAAGCTTCATATATAAAGATATCTGGACAGTTACATGGATCCGATGAAAAGTAGTTTATTAGGATTGGGGGTCCGATTTGAGATAACAGGATGGGTAGATTCGTCCTTGTCACCTATTCATCTCATTGGTATTAATAGGTATAACTAATCCTCAGACTCAAAGGAATATTAATTGGTATTCTGGATTACGGAATGTGACGCTTTGACTCTGGTGTAACACGATCCTTAACAGAGATGACTCTGGGGTGTGAACAGTAGACGTTGGGTATCATAGGAAGTGATTGCGGGATCATTATATATTGGATTGAGCATTTATCACTCCCGATGAATGGGAGATACATCCAAGGATCGCTTGTGGAAGACTCGACTCTAAATCCTTGCAAGGTGATAGCTTAAGACTTGAAATACATATTTCACTTAACCTATCTATTTGAGTTGACTCAACCTATACAAGTAAAACGAACGTCTCGCTATATGTGACTTGACATCATCCATAGTCATAAGATTCAGTTCAAGGATGTAGTTGATAAAGGATCGAATTATACTGTAACTAATACGGAAAGGTTAACGAAAGAATCAACATGTCTTCTTATAGCTCTGGGGGAATGATTACGGACTTGCTAATCACATACTCTGTACATCATTCCATTATGCAAAGATTAAATATAATTCTTTGAAAATTATTTAATAACGTTGCATACGGCTAGAAGCAATAAGAACCTAATGGGTCACAAATAAGACTTGGGACCTAAAAGAGAGATAGATGTTAATTAATTGATGGAAGCCCAATTGAGCCCAATAAGGCCCATGGACCAAAGGGGGGGGGGTCGAAATTCATGTAGTGAAATACATGAATAATTAATTTGTTTTTGTTAATCCTAATTAGATTAGGATTATGAACTAAATAAATTAAGAGATAAATAAGTTAGGAGTTTTAATTAGATTATAATACTCCTATTATTATCCAATAAGGTTATTATTATTATCCTTAATATATTAGATATATAATGAGATAATAATTGGGAATTCTATTCCGAATTGAATTCCTATTCAGTAACCTAATTCTATCTAACTAGGGATTAGATACAAGAGATTATAAATACCCCTCCCCTAGGATTTTCGAAATCCACTAGTGAAAACCCTATTGAGTTTTTCGAAATACTCAGTGCAACCGGGAGAGAGAAAATTTCGACACCCCTAGTTCGAAGACGAGATTTTCTACGGCTTCCTTCCGATCAATTGATTTCATCTATTTCTTTTATCCTTGATCTTGTGTTGATTAGTTAGAGGCAATCTAGTTTTGTTTCTATTCAACGGTTGATTCTAAATTAATCTTCCCGTGTTTTATTTCGTGTTTGGGAAGTCGGAGAAGAGTTGTGGGCACTTCATTAACAACGGTAGATTGATCATCAAAAGGTAATTCTTCTTATCATTCTTTATATGAAATAACGATTAACGGATCCTAGGGTTAAATGGAAATAGGTTAAAAATTTTATATTTCCGCTGCTATACCTTAGAACTGATATGTGTATATTTAAAATTGTTATTATATATAAAAAAAATAGGACAGTAGCCCGAGTCGCGCCTCACGGTGCGACTGGCCGCTGTCGCGCGGCTGCTGCCTCGCGGCAGCAGCCGCGTGCGGCGCCTGGCCGCCGCTGCCGCAAGGCAGCGGCGGTTCAGCCACCCTAGGGCTGCTGCCAATCGGCAGCAGCCCACTCTCGGGCCCGGCCCGACACCCACTTGAATTTTAAATTGTTTAAAATCGGTTTTTATATATTTTAAATATATATGTTTCAGAAATTGATAGCTTTCTGTTTTGATTATCGAATGAAAATTTGTTTAAAAGTTTGTTTTACCAATTTGTAAATCAAAATGTTAAATGAATTAAAATCAAAATAATTGGGACGTGCATAATTAAAGTTTTGTATAGTTATATTAGTCTAAAAATTAATATAAAAGATACGAAACTATTAGAAGTAAAATTGGATGAAAGTTAATTTGATAAGTTAATGTGATTAACATAAATATTACATAAGATAGTTATGTAATCAACCAATTAAATTTATTTAATTGAGTCTATACATATTTGGAGTTATGGACATATTTGGACCCTCTTTTAGTCTTTTGGTATTTTTGAAATAGGGCATGCGAGTCTTGCCTTTCTACTATCTATTGTAATTTCTCCTCTGATCTGATTCCCTTCAATTCAATTGAAGTTTTGTTTAGTAGTATAGAAATTAACATGTAATTTCAAGGCGCCATGGAGAAGACGGAGGACCTAAAGAGAAATATGTAATAGTTAGTATTTCCTTAGGTTTGCCCTTTTATTCCGTCTCTGGCTCGACGGAATAATTTAGATGATATGTCCATAACGCCAATGTATGTGAATGTATGTGTCTGATGTATGCTAAAGCAAATCAAGACTAAGTTAGATTATGAGACCTAAAATAAAATCCCTCATTAAAAAGTTAAGTAAATAAGCAAGTTATTAAAATCGGTTGTCCCTCCCTAATATTATAATTCAGCCGGCAGTACTGAGGGCCTTTGGGTTGTTGAGTAAACTCAAGCTCAGGGTCTTACGGTAACACCTGAATTATCGAAAATCATTTTTCATGAATATGGGGTAATACTTAAATTAGATTATGATAATTGGATGAGTAAACTCATGTTGTCATAAACTAATGGGCAATACGGTTGTGATTAATATGAATAGCATATTAGTTACTAATGTGGTTAGTAACCCAATAACCTAGGAATCACATTAAAGATGTGATTGATTACATGAATCTACCTAATGAATGAGACTAGCTTGTTGAGTAAACTCAAGGCGAAATCTCAGGAGTTAGGATCCTAGCTCACTAAAGGATTTGTGAAATTCTTCGAATTAATATGGAGGGCTATTAATTTGGCAAAATAGTGGGAGCAATCTAAAATAAACTAAAAGGCCTATAATTTTAGATTGATATACTTTAAGAAAATGAATGACATACGTTTACTCTTTCTCACTCTCAGGTTTCATTAAACACACTCTTAAAATCATGACTAACACCAATCTGCAAAACATTCTTACCGATAACAAATTGAATGGTTCAAACTTCACCGACTGGTATCGCAACCTCAAAATTGTTTTGAAGTTCGAGAGGAAAGGGTATGTACTTGATACACCGATACCCCCTTACCCAACGGATGATGCTCCCTACCAAGAATTTTATGCTTACTTGAAGCATAAATCTGATGACGATCAAACGGGAGACATCATACTTGCATCCTTGACACCGGAAGTAAAAAGGCAACTACATTCAGATATGGATGCCTATTCCATGGTCAAGCACCTAAAAGAGTTATTTATGAATGAAACTCGGTGCGAGCGCTTCGAAATAACAAAGGAGTTATATAAAAACAAGATGTAGGTGGGCACATCTGTAGTGGCACATTGTGCCAAGATGATCAGCCTTATCACCAAGTTTTCTAGTATTGGAGATGCGATGGACCATGAACTAAGTGAAAACTTACTTCTTCAGTCCCTCCCCGAGAGTTACTCACAGTTCATCATGAACTACCAAATGAGTGCCTTGCAAACCTCTCTTGTAGAGCTTGCACATATGCTCGAGTCAGTCGAGCCCATTATAAAAGAAAACGAGGAGATACTGGCCCTTGCTATTGAAGGATCAAGAAAAAGGAAAGGGATCTCTCCCAATCCAAACCATCTTGATAAAGGCAAGGAGGCTGTGCTCACCGAAACGAAGGGAAAGGAATTAAAGAAGCCCAAAGGAAAGTGCTACTATTGTGGTGACTTGGGGCATTGGAAGAGGAACTGCATGGAGTACCTAACCTTCCACAAGAAGGAAAATGACGGTGCTTCAGCATCTGGTATGTTTTATATTGAAATAAATACAGTTTCACAGTCTGAATCTTGGGTACTTGATACCGGATGTGGATCTCATATTTGTACAAATATACAGGAGCTAAAACAGACTAAGGAACTAAAGAAAGGAAGCATAAACTTGCGAGTGGGAAATGGAGCAAGAGTTGCCGCCCTCGCAATTGGAGATTATGTTTTGAATTTGCCCTCTGGGCTTGTAATAGAATTAAGGAACTGTTTGTACGTTCCGCAAATGTCTCGTAACATTATTTCTATTAGCCGTCTTGTTGACGACGGTTTTCATATTTCAATAAAAGACAAAAGTTGCAATTTTTATAAAGATTCGATCTTTTATTTTTCAGGAATATCACAAGATGGGATTTATGTGTTAGATGACAAAATTCCTGTTTTTGCAATTGATACCAAAAGACATAAGCTAGATAATTCAACTTACTTGTGGCATTGTCGTTTAGGCCATATAAACAAGAGACGCATGCTAAAGCTACATTCAGATGGGCTTATAGATCCAATCAATCCCGAATCATTGGAAACATGCGAATCATGTTTAAAAGGTAAAATGACAAAGACACCCTTTAGCAATAAAGGTGAGCGTGTATCAGACACTCTAGGACTCATTCATTCAGATGTATGCGGTCCTATGTCAGTCCAAGCAAGAGGAGGATTCAGATTCTTCATAAGCTTCATAGATGACCATACCCGATATGGTTACATCTACTTGATGAAGCACAAATCAGAAGCTTTTGAGAAATTCAAATGCTTCAAGAATGAAGTAGAAAATCAATTAGGAAAGAAAGTAAAGACGCTTCGATCTGATCGAGGTGGCAAATATCTTTCAGATGATTTTCTGAATTATCTAACTGAATGTGGGATATGCTCACAATGGACACCTCCCTATACACCACAACACAATGGTGTATCCGAGAGGAGAAACCGTACCCTACTAGATATGGTACGATCCATGATGAGCATGACCTTACTTCCAAAGACGTTCTGGGGCTATGCCTTAGAAACTGCCCTCTTCACCCTAAACCGAGTACCAACTAAATCCGCTAGTTCCACACCATATGAATTGTTCGTTGGTAGGAAACCCGTGTTCTCATTCATGAGAGTATGGGGTTGTTCAGCATTTGTCAAACGCATTGCGTCCGACAAACTAGATTCGAAATCTGATAAATGTTTCTTCATTGGATACCCTAAGGAAACTATGGGATATTACTTCTATCATCCAGATGATCAGAAAGTAATAGTATCCAAGCAGGCAACCTTCTTAGAGAAAGAGTTTCTCGAAGAAACACAAAAGGGAAGCATGATTGAACTTGACGAAGTTCAAGAAGAAGAAACACCAACTGAAACAACAGAGGCGGTTGAGGTACCCGAAGAAGTCCCATTAGATGAGACTCTAGTGCCACCTATTCGTAGATCACAAAGAGTTCGTGAACTCCCAGTTAGATATGGTTTTCTAGTGGGAGATGATAATGAGGTTCCCGTGTTAGACAACGAACCTAAAAACTACGCAGAGGCTCTTACTAGTCCAGATTCTAAAGCATGGCTTGAGGCCATTGATTCTGAAATGGATTCCATGTATACTAACCAAGTGTGGACTTTGGTTGATCCACCCGAAGGGATAATACCCATTGGGTGCAGGTGGATCTTCAAAAAGAAGACAGACATGGATGGAAAGGTTAGCACCTACAAAGCTAGGTTAGTAGCGAAAGGATATCGTCAAAAGCAAGGAATTGATTATGACGAAACTTTATCTCCTGTGGCTATGTCCAAATCAATCAGAATCATGCTTGCAATTGCCGCTCATTTCGATTATGAGATTTGGCAAATGGATATGAAAACAGCTTTCCTAAACGGAAACCTGCTTGAGGATGTATATATGATGCAGCCTGAAGGTTTCATATCGAAGGATGCAAATAAAGTTTGCTAACTTCAGAGATCCATTTATGGACTCAAGCAAGCATCAAGAAGCTGGAATAAGCGTTTTGACGAAACCATAAAACAATTTGGTTTCGAACAAAATTGCGAAGAAGCTTGCATTTACAAGAAAGCAAGTGGGAGCTCTATAGCATTTCTCATACTATATGTGGACGATATATTATTAATGGGAAATGACATTGCTCTACTACAGTCGGTAAAAGTATGGTTATCTGGTAACTTCTCAATGAAAGACCTTGGTGAAACAGCTTATATACTTGGTATAAAGATCTACAGAGATAGATCGAGAAGACTGCTTGGTCTTTCACAGGCTACATACATTGAAAAGGTGCTAAATCGGTTTAGCATGCTTGAATCGAAACGAGGTAACTTACCCATGCTACATGGAGTAAAGATAAACAATCATCAATGTCCTAAAACCGATGATGACAAAAGACGCATGGCTGTAGTCCCGTACGCCAGCGCAATCGGTTCGATTATGTATGCTATGCTATGCACTAGAACTGACGTAGCGTTCGCGTTATCTGTAACGAGTCGTTACCAAGGGAATCCGGGAGACGAGCATTGGATTGCCGTCAAGAACATTCTTAAGTACTTGAGAAGAACTAAAGATATGTTCCTAGTGTACGGAGAAGGTGATCTGAAAATAGAAGGATTTTTAGACGCAAGTCATCTCACAAATGAGAATGATTTTAAATCCCAATCAGGATACCTGTTTATCTTCATTGGGGGCGCGGTCAGTTGGAAGTGTTCCAAGCAGGGAAGCGTAGCTTTCTCTACGACCGAGTCAGAGTATATCGCAGCTGCAGAAGCAGCAAAGGAAGCGGTTTGGATTAGAAAGTTCATTATAGAACTTGGTGTGGTGCCTGACATTGTAAATCCCATTACACTGTATTGTGATAACAATGGAGCCATTGCGCAAGCAAAGGAACCACGGTCTCATAATGCGTCCAAGCATTACCTTAAGCGATACCACATCATAAGAGAGATTGTGGCTAGAGGAGATATGTTTAGGATTGATATATCACTGTTGAGACTTGCATGTAACAATGTCTTCTGTCCGACCGAAAGCTGATCTCACAAGCTTCATATATAAAGATAGCTGGACAGTTACATGGATCCGATGAAAAGTAGTTCATTAGGATTGGAGATCCGATTTGAGATAACAGGATGGATAGATTCGTCCTTGTCACCTATTCATCTCATTGGTATTAATAGGTATAACTAATCCTCAGACTCAAAGGAATATTAATTGGTATTCTGGATTACGGAATGTGACGCTTTGACTCTGGTGTAACACGATCCTTAACAGAGATGACTCTGGGGTGTGAACAGTAGACGTTGGGTATCACAGGAAGTGATTGCGGGATCGTTATATATTGGATTGAGCATTTATCACTCCCGATGAATGGGAGATACATCCAAGGATCGCTTGTGGAAGACTCGACTCTAAATCCTTGCAAGGTGATAGCTTAAGACTTGAAATACATATTTCACTTAACCTATCTATTTGAGTTGACTCGGCCTGTACAAGTAAAACGATCCCGCTATATGTGACTTGACATCATCCATAGTCATAAGATTCAGTTCAAGGATGTAGTTGATAAAGGATCGAATTATACTGTAACTAATACGAAAAGGTTAACGACAGAATCAACCTGTCTTCTTATAGCTCTGGGGGAATGATTACGGACTTGCTAATCACATACTCTCTACATCATTCCGTTATGCAAAGATTAAATACAATTCTTTGAAAATTATTTAATAACGTTGCATACGACTAGAAGCAATAAGAACCTAATGGGTCACACATAAGACTTGGAACCTAAAAGAGAGATAGATGTTAATTAATTGATGGAAGCCCAATTGAGCCCAATAAGGCCCATTGACCAAAGGGGGGGGGTCGAAATTCATGTAGTGAAATACATGAATAATTAATTTGTTTTTGTTAATCCTAATTAGATTAGGATTATGAATTAAATTAATTAAGAGATAAATAAGTTAGGAGTTTTAATTAGATTATAATACTCCTATTATTATCCAATAAGGTTATTATTATTATCCTTAATATATTAGATATATAATGAGATAATAATTGGGAATTCTATTCCGAATTGAATTCCTATTCAGTAACCTAATTCTATCTAACTAGGGATTAGATACAAGAGATTATAAATACCCCTCCCCTAGGATTTTCGAAATCCACTAGTGAAAACCCTATTGAGTTTTTCGAAATACTCAGTGCAACCGGGAGAGAGAAAATTTCGACACCCCTAGTTCGAAGACAAGATTTTCTACGGCTTCCTTCCGATCAATTGATTTCATCTATTTCTTTTATCCTTGATCTTGTGTTGATTAGTTAAAGGCAATCTACTTTGGTTGCTATTCAACGGTTGATTCTAAATTAATCTTTCCGTGTTTTATTTCGTGTTTGCGAACTCAGAGAAGAGTTGTGGGAACTTCATTAACAACGGTAGATTGATCATCAAAAGGTAATTCTTCTTATCCTTCTTTATATGAAATAACGATTAACGGATCCTAGGGTTAAATGGAAATAGGTTAAAATTTTTATATTTCCGCTGCTATACCTTAGCCTAATTTCCAACAACGACATGTTGTCCCCGTTCGTAGCGATGACTTTCATCCCATATTAATGGTGACAAACTTTTGTGCCTATAGTAAGGGTCAACAATTATCCCCAAAAAAATAATATGTTAATAATTAATTAGAGCCAATAAATGATCGATTTTAAACAAAAAAATTACCTTTCATTTTTTAATGGCAACCCCTGAACTCAAATATGAACATAACCCATACAAAAAAATCACCAGTTGAAGTTGATTATGAACACAATAATTTATTACTTAATGGTAATATTCAACAAAAAAAAATTAGAAAAAGGAATTGAATAAAGTTTATTGAGTTTGTTCTTCCCAAATAACTTTTCCTACATACATTGTTACATAGCAAGTCATACATGTATAATCACCATCCAAAACAATGCATTGGATCTTGCTCAGTGATATTTCCATGTTTTCCATAAGCAATTGGCGAAGGTTCTCATTCTCCTCTACAAGCTCTTCAATAACTTGCTCGTGTTTCAATACCTTAATAGATAGAAAAGATTACCATTTAACAAGCTCTGACAATTCACAAGAATTTCTTTAAGAAATGGTATACTTTCATAGGGAAGTGAATGAGGAATACATAGCAATTAATATTAATAGTATTAATAAAATAATACCTCATGTGTTTTTTTTGTAAGAATTATATGTTTCAGTCCATTGAAGAATGTTCTGTTCATGATGAAAAAGATTCAGGGTTCTGGTACAAACCCTCCAAATCACTTGTTGTTAGAACAAATTACCTGTCAAGAAATCAACATGAGAATTGGCTAAAGCAACTGAAGAGGTTTTACTAATAGATGTATACCGTCATTGGAAATTTAAGAGCAGAACAAAAGGTTTTAACAAATTATTGATCAATTGTACCAAAATCAAAAGTGAAAAATCCTTCCATTCGGCTCGAACATAACATTCACCCCAGAATTCTCATACAATGAGGTGGAGAATTAGTGCAAGTCACTACCGATTAACATCTGCAAGTGACCAGGACAAGGATGCAAGATGAGCTAATATGCAAAATACACAGACCATGACAAGGATGGTCATCAAATTATCATATGTGAGCAAATTTTGCTATCTTAGGTATCGGAAAATGCAAAGTTATTAGGAGTTTCAGTTACCATAAATCCTGACGTGTTATCAGGACACGTAAAATTACGATGCTATTTATAGTAATAAGCTAACAAAGGTAATAGTTTAGTTTATTTCATCATTTGGGATAATGATCGAGTCTAAAGGTTCACATATAAGGTTGAATACAAAAATATACATCAAAGTTCACCTTTTCACATATTAGAATAAACGCGTCAAATAATTTCAACAAATGAGGGCTTCTCCAACAAATATGTTTATAAGTACCAAAATAGGCTGGTTGAACCAAATTAAAATTACCTGCCACCCAAATTCACTCTTTGATGTTCCTTAAAACAGAAGCTATGCATACTTCCAACATCTTCTCTATAGCATCTTGTCTGATTTTCACTTATAAATTGAGTCCTTCTGCTAGTATCGCTGTATTTGAGTCAAGGAAATACCTACCATTATAATAAAAGCATATAAGAACAAACAATAATTTATACTAGAAATTCTGGAATCACAATTCAATTAAGCCTGTAAGACAAAAGGTATGTGGAAGGCTAAATATATTGTTGTAATGAGGCTAGACCAAAACTATAAATTCTTTTAAAGCACACCTCAACCTCATGAAGATCGTCGAATGTATCGATCGACATGTTTGTAATGAATGAGATAGACCTATGCTGAATAAATTTTGCATACGGGACTCAACTGAATTTGGTTACGAACACATAAACGTTCAAAAGTCATAGCTGCATTAGCTCAGCACATTAAGAAAAATTTGAACTCTGAATACCAAATGCAGAAGTATATGAAATAGAGATGCGGATAGAGAGAAAACGGAAAAGGAAACTCCAATATAAAAGCTTCAAGAAGAATAACCCAAAGACTAACCTATATCATATGCACAATCATATTGCTCTCTCTTCCAATCATAGCAAGCATCCTCAGAAAATGGCAATTACAGCAATTACCTGTACAATGTGAAATTTGACAAGCCCATATGTTAGATAAAGGACTCATATTAAACTATTTCTTAAGATTCTAATAAAGTAGAACTCAAAGGTAGAAGTAAAAGTCATAATCTACTAGGCTAAATCATAAAAAATAATCTAAAAAGTGCACACCCATCCCCTAGAAGGAAACATAAAATAGAGAAACCATTACCGATGCCAAAAGTGCATATAGGTAGAGATATCAATCGTGCACAAGTTAAATTCTTTTTCATTAATTCACAAATCTTCAACAGACCAATAATGTATATCCATGTGTGGTGAATGTAGTGTGTTTAAATATTTAAAAATCATTACCCAATACAATTATACAATACGATTATACAATGAAGATATATAAGTCATTTGATAATATCTACGTTGCACGGACACGGACAAGAAAACGGATATGGACACGAAAATGAACACGGGAAATGTTATTTCTAAAGCATAACCTTCGTAATAGCCTACAAAAGGAAAATGGACAAAGACACGAAACCGTCCTATGGAGAAGGAATCGAAAAACTATTTTGTTAGAGAAAAACAGAGAGAACGGGTAGACATGTGGCAGAAGGAGAAAGAATGGCAGTGATGGTAGAGGAGATCGAGAAATGGAGTAAGGGATAAACGGGCGTGGTGTGATGAAAGAAGAGATGGGAGGACTATGGAAGATAGAGAATCACAAAGAGGGAATACACAGAGAGTAAAGAAAACACAAACGAACCATGTTTTTTAATTAAATATTCAATTTTAGAGTTTCTATTTATTTTGGTTGTTATTCAATATCGAATCGTCTCCTTTTCTACGGTGAAGTTCAATTGAGGACAATTTATATTTTAGTCCCCAATGTTATCTAAGAATCATTATTTATAGTTAAACATTTGAGATAAAATCAACATCGAGTTATAAGGGTATCTTTAGTATTATGAAAAGATTAAACCAGTTAGAATTGATAAACTAGGTTGTGGATCTAATTGTTATGTTATTGTGTTAGACAATAGGATTTGAATGAGTCCTAATTGATCAAGTCCAGCATCATAATATAAATCTGAAAGATGGATCCCAATGTCCCGCAGCTAACGTTTATCTGTTTTACAGGTTTAATAGTTTTATTTAGGGCTAGATGTGTTGTATAGGCTATTTGTGCCATTTTTGAGATGTAATTTATTATCCGTATTTATTTATTGCTTTCACGTGATAAATTGATATAAACCAAAAATGAATTAGATTATAAATGATATTTTAATAAAAGACAAGTCTACGCGTTTATTAATCAAACTCTTTACATGTTTGATTCACAAAGCCAACTATGAAGAGATGACATAGTGTGAATATATCATCTAAATATATGTTCATGGACATTAATCCATGGTGGCGACTCTGACATATGTTTATTAGTCCGAAAACATGATAAAAGGATTAAAAAATCATAACTAAAGCATACACCGGAAGGGACACGCGAAGCACAACACACTCTAATATCATGCTGAATGATGTCACGCACATGACGTTATCACCATGGTCTAAGACCAAATGTAGTAAGGGTCCAAACCACGTCTAAGATGGCATGTGACCCACTTCAGTAGCTCGATCGTGTCATATTCTACCATCCATAATGATTCCTATGGAGGTGACAACCTTAAACCTAATCAAACACTATAAATAGACATGTATAGATACAATGTCCGGGACGTTAACTACTACCTCAAACTAGTTCATACTTTTCCATTTGGTCATAATCATAAACTGACTTAGGTATCGAAGTAGGTTTGCTGAACTTCGGCCCCCGTCTGACTTGCATACTGTTTTGTATGATTATTACGACATCGGATCATCATCACAGCTTAAACACGTAAGTCGAATCAGGTAATAAGTTATCACACTCAAAATCGAAACTAGAAAAAAAAGGAAAATTAGGAAGAAAATAAATAAAATTGAATAGAACAAAAGTTAAAAATTAAACAGTATATTATTAAATTACGAATACTAAACAGTGTAAGATAAAAATATAGAAGCTAATAAATTATTTACCTTAATTTAAAGTATCACCATACAAAATCAGAAACTAAGTAAATTAATTGTCTCCTTTTACAAATTTACGGTTACTTCCATTGACGATACAATAGCTAGAGGAAGGTAGTTCACTTAATTTCCCAAATCTGCTCTCATAGTCCTTCAACAACTCGAACCTGCAAGCAAATTTTTTAATTTATATTTTCAAAAATATTTTAAACTAATACATATGACTAAAAGATTATACATACCAATACGCCAAGCTCTGGAACGATTCATATTTACCATAAATTTCTTTAGTATATTTTTCTATATTCTTACTATTGCAGTCCTCCTTGCCATGTACCTTATTAATTGCAAAAAATACAATAAAACGTTATGAAAATTATGTAATAATTTTTAATTGTATTGTTTAGAAGAGTAATTAGTAATTAATTACCTTTTTTACCAGGCGAACAATTTCACTGTCGATCGGAACTTGATGATAGAATCCAAGACACATTGGTATATTTGAATTAGTGAACAGACCAATTGCTTTAAGTTTCATAATTTTCTTGCTCACTTCCTCGTATGATATTTGCTTATCAATTTCATCAAGCTTTAACTTTCCATTCTCGATATGTCTTACCAGATTAAGTATAGTTCTGGCTCTATGACCGAGATTGCATTTTTTCTTCAGATATTCTTCATCAACCATACTCAATTCTTTTGGGCTGGGAAAATTTTGTGGTGATGATAATTTGAGTTCATTTCATAAAATTGACTATCAAAATTTGATACCTCATGGTTTATTTGCTTAACATGTGATTTCTTCCTCTTTTTTCCTACCGCTATCGAATTATCCATTCGATCTTCTAACATACTAGCTAGTAAAGGTTGATTCTCGCAGAGAGAAGCGGCCATTTTTAATGTCATGTTCCACCTATTCGTGCACAAAAAGAAACCAAATATGTATATAAAAAATGTAATAGAAAAAAAGAAATCAAATATATAATGTAAAAAAAGATTACAAGAGATTTTACTATACATCCGATCCACAGATGATGTGATGTGTCAGATCAATAATTTATTGTCACACAACATGTTAACTAATAAAACATGAACATTATGTAATTAGTTAATTATATATTTTTAGTTAGGGATAAAGTACAAAAATACCTCTAATATTTACAGTTAGGAGCAATTTTATCCTTAACATTCAAAATGGTGCAATTTTGCCCTTAATGTTGGAAGTCAACACCAATTTTACCCCTAACGTTATCAAATTGGGTCAATTTCAAATATCATTATAAAATACATATATTTTGTGCATTATTCTGCGCCAATTGCATATCTGTTTGTTATAAAAAAAAGTTTTCATATTTTTTTTATGATTCAATAATAGAATTGAAGATTAATATTTTTAAATTCGGTGAAACATTTGAATTTTTTTTGTCAAACTCATACAAAATATAATATATTTTTTTATGTAAACATTTGTTTGTAATATGAAGTGTATATGACAAAAGATTCATGGCTGATAAGACAGTTTGATAAATTATTTCTCAAATTAACCTAACTTGTCAATGGATACGATGTTGAATTTGAGTCGAACTTTGGTTTTTAGTAAACGTTTATATAAGAATCATTACATTTTGATTAAGTTTGATTTGAGATTATTGATTAAAATTCCGTTTTAATTCGATGTTGTTTACAAGTTAATAAGTTTAAGGTTTGGGTTGGTTAAATGTTTTCACAAAGGTATACATATAGCTATTTTACGTAAAAACTAGTTTCTATAGTTGATAGTTGCTTACTGAGATTTTTGTCTCATATTTTTAAATGTTTTAATGTTTTTAGGCGAAGAAGTACGAGGTACTGAGGGAAGTGTTTGTTAAGTAACGTGTCTTCTTATTTGAAGTAGTCTTTGCTGTTAACAATAATTCCTAGAAACTAGGAATAAGTTAGAGTTTGATTTGGTCTTTGCTGTAATCACGTTTCCTGTATATGTGGGATACGTTAGTTTCTGTTTTTGGATTTCTGTTCATTGTAAAGCTATTTAAAGCTTCCTTAGTTTACATTCTAAATAACAAATACTCTTTGCATTTTGCTGCAATTTGTCTATTGTGTTCAATATTTATCATTTGGTATCAGAGCCTTTCTAAACAGGCCTGATTGAGAGAGAAGAGTGTGAGAGAAACACGGGAGAAGAGTGTGAAGAGATGGCAGAAAGCAGCAATAATAATGCTTTTGTGCAACCAGCTATCCCAAAATTTGATGGCTTCTATGAACATTGGGCAAAATTGATGGAGAATTTCCTTCGAGCAAAGGAATTCTAGAGCCTAGTAGAAGATGGAATAACAGAGATTCCAGCAGGAAGAGAGCCATCAGAAGCAGAGACTAAGGTTATTGCAGAACAGCAATTGAAAGACAAGAAGGTGAAGAATTATCTCTATCAAGCCATTAACAGAGAAATTATGGAAACCATTCTGAACGATGATACATCCAAGCAGATTTGGGACTCGATGAAGCAGAAATTTAAGGGGTCAACACGGGTTAAAAGAGCACAACTTCAAACCCTAAAAACTGAATTCGAAATTCTGAAGATGAAAGAAGGGGAAAGTGTCAATGCCTATTTTGGAAAAACACTCTCAATTGCCAAGAGGATGAAATCATGTGGTGAAAGTCTCAAAAAATCTGATATCACAGGAAAGATTCTTCGATCCTTAGTTCCAAAATTTAACTACATGGTATGTTCAATTGAAGAATCAAATAATGTTGATGTCTTAACTGTGGATGAACTCCAAAGCAGCCTTTTAATTCACGAACAGAGGATGAAAGGATCAGTAGAAGAAGATCAAGTATTGAAAGTTACACATGAAGACCGAAGTGGACGAGGCAGAGGCACGTTTAGAGGTCGAGGAAGAGGCAGAGGCAGATCTTTCTTTGACAAATCTGCTATTGAATGCTATAAATGTCACAATTTGGGACATTTTCAATATGAATGTCAAAATTCAGAGAAACGGGCTCACTATGCCGAGATCGATGATGAAGATGAGATGTTGTTAATGGCACAAGTTGATCTCAAGCAAGACAAAAGGAAAGGGATCTGGTTTCTTGATTCTGGATGTTCGAACCACATGTCCGGAAACAAAGAGTGGTTCACACAACTTGATGAAGGTTTTAAGCATTCTGTTAAACTTGGGAATGATTCCAAGCTGATGGTGATGGGGAAAGGGAGTATCAAGCTCGAAGTTGGAGGCCAAATCCAAATTGTGAGTGATGTTTTTTTATGTACCTGAATTGCGTAATAGCCTGCTCAGTATAGGTCAATTACAAGAATGAGGAATCACCATTCTTATCAAACATGGAGTATACAAGTTATATCATCCGACCCGTGGTGTTATAATGAAAAGCGAAATGACAGCAAACAAAATGTTTGTAGTTATTGCAAACATTCTCATGAAATCACCTTCTTGTTTCAACGCACAAATTGAAGAATCGAGTGAAATTTGGCATCGAAGATTTGGGCATCTGAGCTATAAAAATCTAGCATTGCTGCACAACAAAGAGATGGTTCGAGGGCTGCCAAACATCAAAACCCCAACAAAAAGATGCACAAGCTGCATGCTAGGAAAACAAAACAGAGTAGCCATGTCAAAGAAGAGTAATTGGAGAGCCACAAAGAAATTACAGCTCATACACTCAGACATTTGCGGTCCTATTTTGCCTGTCTCCTACAGTCAAAAGAGGTACATATTAACATTCATAGATGACTTTAGTCGAAAGCTGTGGGTTTATTTTCTGAACGAAAAGAGTGAAGCTTTTGTGACTTTCAAAAATTTCAAAATAATGGTGGAGAAAGAGTGTGGTCTATCAATGTGCAGCCTAAGAACAGATAAAGGAGGAGAATTCAACTCCAAAGAATTTTCAAAATTTTGCAAAACACAAGGCATAAGAAGACAACTAACTACAGCGTATACGCCTCAGCAAAACGGAGTTGCGGAGCGTAAAAATCGTACAATCCTCAATATGGTGAGATGCTTGCTTGAAGAAAAACAAATGCCCAAAATGCTTTGGCCAGATGCTTCGAAGTGGACATGTCACATTCTCAATCGGAGTCCCACTGCCTCTGTGAAAAATAAAACTCCAGAAGAATGTTGGAGCGATTTGAAACCTAACATTGAATATTTCAGGGTCTTTGGCTGCATTGGAAATGTACATATACCTGATGCTAAGAGATTGAAGTTAGATGCAAAAAGTCAGAAATTAGTCCTGATCGGCTACAGTGTGGAGTCCAAAGGATATAAGCTGATTAATCCTTGCACGAAGAAAGTAACCATCAGCAGAGATGTCATCTTTGAAGAAGATGAAAGATGGGATTGGGCAAAAACAAAAGAGGAGACTACTGATGTACTTGATTGGGGAGAAGAATATGAAGAAACCCACAATCAAGGAGATAAAAGTGAAGAAGAAGCAGATTTAGATGAAGAAAATACAGCAGATGTGGATGAAGACATCACCTCCAATGACGCAGAAAATTCAAGCTCGAACAGTGATGTTCCAAATTCAGCAAGTTCCAGCTCTAACTCACTGAATTCCATCCCCAACGATACCTCTAATTCATCTTTCTCAATCAGAGAACGAAGAGCTCCTTCCTACCTAGAAGATTACACAAGTGGAGAAGGACTCTCTGAAGATGAGGTACAAAACTTTGCTCTATGTATATCTGATGATCCTATTTTCTATGAACAAGCAGTAAAATTGAAGAAATGGAGGGATGCAATGGACCTTGAAATCGAAGCAATAAAGAAGAATCAAACTTGGGAACTTGTAAAGGCTCCTTTGGAAGTGAAGGTGATAGGTGTCAAGTGGGTGTATCGAACCAAGCTGAACGAAAATGGAGAGATTGACAAATGTAAAGCACGCCTCGTGGTAAAAGGGTATGCTCAAGAAAAGGGAATTGACTACAATGAGGTCGTTGCACCAGTAGCACGATGGGATACTATTCGCATGGTAATTGCAGTAGCAGCGAAAAATGGTTGGAAGTTGTTTCAACTAGACATCAAAAGTGCATTTCTGCACGGAGAACTCAAAGAAGACGTCTACGTCGCTCAGCCACAAGGCTATGAAGATAAGGGAGAGGAGAACAAAGTATACAAACTAAACAAAGCTCTTTATGGCTTAAAGCAAGCTCCAAAGGCGTGGTTTAGTAGATGAAGGATACTTCATCAAAGAAGGGTTCGAAAGAAGCTGATGTGATCCTACCTTGTTTGTAAAACAGGAAAACAACAAGATTCTAATTATAAGTCTCTATGTTGATGATCTTGTTTTTACAGGCAATGATTTGATTATGATACAAAATTTCAAAAACTCTATGAAGAATGAGTTCGAGATGACTGATCTAGGAGAAATGAAGTATTTCTTGGGAGTGGAAGTTCATCAAGGAGTAAATGGAATTTTCATCAGCCAGAAGAAATATGCCAGTGAAATGCTTGAAAAATTCGGGATGAAAGGGTGCAATGGAGTCAGAAATCCAATTGTTCCAGGAAACAAACTATCAAAGGAGGAGGAAGGCACTCAAGTAAATGGAACCTTGTTCAAGCAGATTGTTGGAAGCTTGCTATATATGACTGTCACAAGACCAGATTTGATGTACATTGTATGTCTCATAAGCAGATTTATGTCAAAACCAATGGAGATACATATGTTAGCAGCTAAGAGAATCTTGAGATATATTCAAAGTACTGCTGATTTTGGCATTGTTTACAAACGAGGTTGCACAACTGAGTTAATGGCATATACAGACAGTGATTATACTGGTGATATAGATGATCGAAAGAGTACATCAGGATATATTTTCGTATTAAGTGGAGGAGTTGTAGCTTGGGCGTCCAAGAAGCAACCTGTAGTGAGTCTGTCAACTACAGAGGCAGAATATATCGTTGCTGCCTCATGTGCGTGTCAATGTGTCTGGATGCAGAGAATTCTGAAACAAATTGAAGGTACAAAAATTGACTATGTGAAGGTTCTCTGTGACAATTCTTCTACTATTAAACTTGCAAAGAATCCGATACTTCATGGGAGAAGCAAACATATTGATGTACGATTTCATTTTTTAAGAAATCTTGTAAATGATGGGTCAATTAAAATGGAATATTGTGGCACGAATGAGCAAGTTGTAAATATAATGACAAAACCGTTAAAGCTTGATCAATTTGAGAAGCTTAGAGAAGCACTTGGTGTTCGAAGCAGCTTGGGTATAAACTAACTTGCTGTAAGCAAGTTTAGTTTAGGGGAGAGTTTTGTTAAGTAACGTGTCTTCTTGTTTGAAGTAGTCTTTGCTGTTAACAATAAGTTCCTAGAAACTAGGAATAAGTTAGAGTTTGATTTGGTCTTTGCTGTAATCACATTTCCTGTATATGTGGGATACGTTAGTTTCTGTTTTTGGATTTCTGTTCACTGTAAAGCTATTTAAAGCTTCCTCAGTTTACATTCTAAATAACAAATACTTTTTGCATTTTGCTGCAATTTGTCTATTGTGTTCAATATTTATCAGTGTTCGACACTAGGGCGAGGATTGGATACGGCCACGATTGTCCAAGTCGTCTTCTAGGGTATTGCATACCATTTTGTACATGTAGATATAGGTTTGTTTTGTGCTTGTGAATGTTTAGGCACCCGAGTTGCCAATTTTGAAAGGATTGTGGTATGCCGGATTTTGGTTTGAATGTCCAATTATGGTGTTAAATTATGAGATTAGGCAAATTAAAAGTTAACATGTTAGAATTGGAGTAATTTTCTATGTTTCGAACTCGTTTTAGTAAAACACACGAGAAAAGGATTCGTATTTGAAAATTATAAATGATTTTCGACCTTTTACAAAGGTAAAAGTATATGTAGAAAATGTTTTTAAGTTCAAACATGATTTGTAATTCTTAACATTTGATTGTGAGATGTTACTTCCGACTCGTTCATGTTCGTGGTAATGTCTCACTGTCATATCCGATTCTATTTTGGATCGGGTTTGACAAATATTTATAAATTCGGTGAATTTTTTGAATTTTTTTGATCAATTCGTATAAAAGACAGTATATATTTTTTTTTTGTTTTTTCATATCCCAACATCTGTTTGTGATTAGTTACTAATAAAATGACGCACATGTGAAGTGTAGATGACAAGATTCATGACTGAAAAGACAGTTTGATGAACTATTTCTCAAATTTACCCAATTTATCAGCGTTAGGGGTAAAATTGCTCTTGGTTTCCAATGTTAAGAGTAAAATTGCACCATTTTAAACGTTAGGGATAAAATTTGTAACATCCGTAATTTTATAGAGGGTATTTTTTTTTACAAAATAAGAGTCATAATATATATTATAATTATAACTTTAGAAATTAAAATTTATTGAAGTTTTTATTATATGGACCCATTAATTTATCATTATTATTATTAGTATAATTATTATTATTATTATTATTATTATCCTGGACCAATTTGAATTATTTAATTACTATTATTATTATCATTATAATTAAAATTTAAAATTAGAATTAGAATTAGAGAGGACGAGTGAAGAAAATAGGTTTAGCCAACAAAACTCATCATCTTTATCAGTATGCGCAGCTTTTGATTTCTTGGCTTTCCAATCTAATTTGGTTCATAACTCCTTATTTCAGCCACTTCTTAGAACAAAAAATATACCATTAAATTCCTTGTTTTGTGAGGAACATTTCAAGACCACTATTGATATTTTTCTGAGCAAAAAGTATGGTAACCGGAGTAGGTATTTTCACCGGAAAAGTGTTAGATATCAACCTTTTAGGCAGTTTAGTTGTGAAAGGGGTATATTTTTGGATTCCCATGATCATTGGCTATCTCATGGTAGTCTCGATTCGCGATTTCGGCATCTTCGGTGAACTTCCGGCAGCCGACCACCGCGCTCCGACGAAACTCCGAAGAGCCAGTAACGGGTCAATTAGAACCTGAATAAGTTGATTAACTTTTTGGGACAAGAGGTAAACTTAATTGCTTATATTTATATATATGTCTATGTATATATATATTTATATATTTATGTGAGTGTCTATCTATATTTTGTCATAAAATAATTAAATGTATCTTGAATGAATGTTGAGTATTTGGTTATCATTTAATTGTCACTTGATTTATATATATGGTGATTTAAGATGTGGATTCAAATGTTCTCTGTATGATTGAATTTATTGATATAAGACTTTGTTTTTCCTGAAATCAAGTTGTTCATGTATTTACCTATTGAGGTATTAGCTGTGAAATTATACTATGATAGAATGGGAATGTCATATGAGTTTCGAAGATCATGAATTATCAAGTATGAAATTGTATTGGATTATGCTTGAGTTAGAACAAAACATAAATAGCTAGCTTGAGTGAGTATATTCAATGGTCTGGAGGTTTGATGATACTGTGATCATAGGCACCTGTTTAGGGTGTTATTTTACTCTAATTGAGTTTGTACTGTGTCCTGAAACTGGGGGCGATAACAGTACCGTATTATTGAAAAAAAAGAAAAATAAATCATTATGAAAAGGGTACCTATCCCGAAACTAGAGGCGATATACGTTGGAATATTGTTAACCATGAGACCATTGAGTATATTTCACTTAGGTCTAGCTGGGCCCTTAAAAATAAAGATAATAAATTATAATTTTGTTGTTTCTGATAAATCGAGTTACATACGAGATGATACGTTTATATCTTATTCTTGATTGATTGATGATTGATCGTTTGATTTATTAAATGTTAAGTTAAGATGAATGAAATTAATTAATTAATTATATATATATATATTTATATAAATATAGATAATTATGTTTATTGAGTAGACAGCTCACCCCTTGCCACGTTGAAATTTTCAGGCTAGGTTCAGAGGTTCTTCTATTTGCTAGATTTTCAGGTTTGCCCTGCATTCAGGCTGGCCAGCACAAGCGTCTCATTCTCATTAGAAATTTTACGGACATTTATTAGGATTTAATGTATTGTTGAAGTGGATCACTTTGTTTAGATTAAGTGAATTTTTATTGATCGATTACATTGTTTTATTGGGTATTGAACCTTTTGAATATTGATTTTTGATAGACAATAATAAATAAGGAGACTTTATTTAATTAGGTTATTGTTTGCATGCAATTATGATAATTCCTTAGATTTCTGTGTGTTTTCAATGTGACCCGGGACGGGGGTTACATTTAATGGTATCAGAGCGTCAGTTTTACGATTCCTTTGGGAGTTTTAGATATGTTCTGACATTCCTAGGATTCAGAACATGACATTAACATTCATGCATGAACATTACATTGAGCATCCACATTGAGGAATCCTATCATCCAATGAGAATGATAGTGCTGGCCATACATTTAGTATAGAGTCGATAAGATACTATGCTACTTAGAATAGCATATCAAAAACATAGTAGATCATAGTTTCATTTATAGTCGAGGTGATGTTTGCGGCGTGAATTTCGAAGATAAAATTTTGTTACGGAGAACTGTAACGCTCTATAAATAAACAGTCTAGATATTAGTTATACTGATGAATATAATTCTTTTGGTTGTTTTTTTTTAGAGTTTGGTCTTGGTGATATAATCGGTGAAAAAAAAACAATTATATATTATAAAATAATACGGATGGATAAGTATGTAACTTTTCTAATTTCATTAGAATGCGTACTTCACAGTTTTTTTTTATAGGAACATATGTATGCAAACATAAATATAATAAAAATAAAAAACTATGTTCTCATTAGAACTTGCGCAATCAATTTTTGATGTACAGGTAAATTTAATTTTCATTTTTATTAAATAATTCTTTACATGTCAGTTATATATTATTTCTTGCATTTGAGCAATTTTTTTTATGGTTAAAGATAATGATTTGATGGTATTGTAATTTTGTGTTTCTAAGGATTTTATTTCTCATAGATATCTAAAATACACTAAGTTAAAGGTTTTTCCTTTTATTGTTAACAATCTTAAATTTTTTCTAATATCTTATCATCTTTAGATTTTAAATTTTAAATTCTCATGGATGTGGCTTTAAACTTAATTCAAAATCATTTTCTTTTTAAATTAAATTTACCCAATATACTATTTCCTTATTTCTTTATTTTCATGTCATGATTACACTATATTCCTATTGTAATTTATTTCCATTTGATGAGTTACGAAATTTTTACATAGTATTAAATGCTTTTTTTTAATTAAAAATTAAAGATCATGTTTTAAAAAAAGTATAACTCTCTTCATTTATAAATACTTAATTTATTTATATATAAATTTTTTTTAGTATTTCAGAAACATTAATATAATAATTAAATTATCTTATATAATCTAGTGGAAAGATAATTAGAGATAAATATTTAATTAATTTATTGTTTTGATTATTCTATAGCATTTTCGATTTACTAATATTATGATTAAATTCAATATATCTGTTTGCCTTTTCTTGAATTTGATTGTTAAACTTAAAGTTGTGTGGATTGGTTGATACGTTAGATTTAAAAGTATGAAACAGATGTTTGTGCTTTTTACTATCGATGATAATACTGATGATGATTGAAATTACGTGACTGTTGTAACTTGTTTAATGAATGTGCTTAGTGACATACATAAAAACATGATATTAAATATTATGAAATAATTATTACTGAAAAAAAAAGTAGGATATGTTTGGTAAAGAAAGACACAGAGGGTAATCAATGGCTTATCTTGACAGAGTTATATTCAATGGTTCCTTCGTGTACGTATTTTTGGTATATGTGGTTGAGATTTATTGCTAGACACTTGTCCTTGAGGTTAGTGTCGAGGTATCTCGAAATGCTATAGATATTTTGTACTAATATTAGGATGTGTGATATGTATTGAGCACCTTAGTGTGGGGCCCGTGCCGGGATACCTTGGCGTGGGGGGTGCTATCCTATTGTGATATATGTGATGATTATAATGAGCTGAATTTTTTTTTATTATCCATTGAATATACCTCTTCTAAGCAAGTGAGGTACTTAAACAGATGTTAATAAAAAAAAAAAAAGTAAAAGTCATGTTTTGATGTTAATAGTGGTCTAATATTATTATTTATATATATATATATTTAAATGGGGTGTTACATTGGGTATCACGTTATTAGAGTAGTGTAAACAAAATATGATAGATTATGATCTTCGTTACTTCTTGAGATGAAATCTTATAACAAATTTCGAGGTCGAAATTTCTTTTAATGAGGGTAGAACTTGACATCCGTAATTTTATAGAGGGTATTTTTTTTTACAAAATAAGAGTCATAATATATATTATAATTATAACTTTAGAAATTAAAATTTATTGAAGTTTTTATTATATGGACCCATTAATTTATCATTATTATTATTAGTATAATTATTATTATTATTATCCTGGACCAATTTGAATTATTTAATTACTATTATTATTATCATTATAATTAAAATTTAAAATTAGAATTAGAATTAGAGAGGACGAGTGAAGAAAATAGGTTTAGCCAACAAAACTCATCATCTTTATCAGTATGCGCAGCTTTTGATTTCTTGGCTTTCCAATCTAATTTCGTTCATAACTCCTTATTTTGGCCACTTCTTAGAACGAAAAATATACCATTAAATTCCTTGTTTTGTGAGGAACATTTCAAGACCACTATTGATATTTTTCTGAGCAAAAAGTATGGTGACCGGAGTAAGTATTTTCACCGAAAAAGTGTTAGATATCAACTTTTTAGGCAGTTTAGTTGTGAAAGGGGTATATTTTTGGACTCCTCTGATCATTGGCTATCTCATGATAGTCTCGATTCGCGATTTCGGTATCTTCGGTGAACTTCCGGCAGCCGACCACCGCGCTCCGACGAAACTCCGAGGAGCCAGTAACGGGTCAATTAGAACCTGAATAAGTTGATTAACTTTTTGGGACAAGAGGTAAACTTAATTGCTTATATTTATATATATGTCTATGTATATATATATTTATATATTTATGTGAGTGTCTATCTATATTTTGTCATAGAATAATTAAATGTATCTTGAATGAATGTTGAGTATTTGGTTATCATTTAATTGGTACTTGATTTATATATATGGTGATTTAAGATGTGGATTCAAATGTTCTCTGTATGATTGAATTTATTGATATAAGACTTTGTTTTTCCTGAAATCAGGTTGTTCATGTATTTACCTATTGAGGTATTAGCTGTGAAATTATACCATGATAAAATGGGAATGTCATATGAGTTTTGAAGATCATGAATTATCAAGTATGAAATTGTATTGGATTATGCTTGAGTTAGAACAAAACATAAATAGCTAGCTTGAGTGAGTATATTCAATGGTCTGGAGGTTTGATGATATTGTGATCACAGGCACCTGGGGTGTTATTTTACTCTAATTGAGTTTGTACTGTGTCCTGAAACTGGGGGCGATAGCAGTACCGTATTATTGAAAAAAGAAAGAAAAATAAATCATTATGAAAAGGGTACCTATCCCGAAACTAGAGGCGATAGCGTACACGTACGTTGGAATATTGTTAACCATGAGACCATTGAGTATATTTCACTTAGGTCTAGCTGGGCCCTTAAAAATAAAGATAATAAATTATAATTTTGTTGTTTCTGATAAATCGAGTCACATACGAGATGATACGTTTATATCTTATTCTTGATTGATTGATGATTGATCGTTTGATTTATTAAATGTTAAGTTAAGATGAATGAAATTAATTAATTAATTATATATATATATTTATTTATATAAATATAGATAATTATGTTTATTGAGTAGGCAGCTCACCACTTGCCACGTTGAAATTTTCAGGCTAGGTTCAGAGGTTCTTCTATTTGGTAGATTTTCAGGTTTATCCTGCATTCTGGCTGGCCAGCACAAGCGTCTCATTCTCATTAGAAATTTTACGGACATTTATTAGGATTTAATGTATTGTTGAAGTGGATCACTTTGTTTAGATTAAGTGAATTTTTATTGATCGATTACATTGTTTTATTGGGTATTGAACCTTTTGAATATTGATTTTTGATAGACAATAATAAATAAGGAGACTTTATTTGATTAGGTTATTGTTTGCATGCAATTATGATAATTCCTTAGATTTCTGTGTGTTTTCAATGTGACCCGGGACGGGGGTTACAAAATTGCTCCTTACCTAAAACAATAGAAGTATTTTTATACCTTAACACTTAAATATATATAAGTATTTTTAATTTTTTTATTGAAATGAGTAGCTATCTATCGGGTTTCATGTAATACTATTTTAAAAATTATGCAAGTTCCTTCCGCGGATGGATAATTATTGCCATCAACCAGAGCATAATTTACCTTTGAAGACTGTAGACTTTTGGGCAGAATTACCTTCTTTATTTTTTCAGTTTCTTTAAAATGGCTTGGCATTAATGAATATTGGGCATTTTGGAGTACATGCACATTTATAGAATTAGTATTTACAAGTAAGAAATGTTCACAAACCATTTCCAACAGTTTTATCAAAGAGAAATCACGAATTTGGTATTTACCGCGGCATTCATCTTCCACTTCTCCCAATTAGATTTTGACTTTGAAAGCTGCAATTCAGAGAAATCTTTCGAAGATGAAGTCATATCAAAATTCTTTTGAAGAAGAAATCCTTATATATTTGAAGTAATCTCTTTTGTCATCTGAATTATGTCCATTTGAAGAATTTTGCTCACGTGAAGAACCTATATAAACCATATCAAAATCAGATTTGCAGGAAGAATACGACGTTCAACATATAAGAATTCATAACTTCAATATATAAGAATCAGAATTTCTCTTTTTTCCATTGTCTTTGTTCATATGGCTTTAAGCAACTTATTTACTTATAGAAATACTAAAAGTAACTTCCAAACATTCTAAAACACTTTAAATTAATTACTAAAATCTATCTCAACTGATTGCTCCATTTGTTAGTCTCTTAATGTAAACAAATCAGTAGAGAAGGAAAACCTAAATTGACTAATCTTTTAAAACTAAATTGTGTTACTATTTAAAAACATGCAGCAGCCAAAATATGATCACTTACTGCAGCTTCAACATTGCAGGAAGCTCTTGGTTAGGACCCAAAAGCATGGATAGTAAAATGTATGCATCGGTAAACAATGGCTATAGCCAAACAAATCGATAGTAGTTTGTTATGGTCAACAACTAAGATCCGAATGGATAGACCATTAGTAGATCATTTCACTGCCCACAAGGAAAATCTGCAATCGTCTTGGGAACACTAATGACATACTTGGATGAAAATTATTGCTATCTATATTATGAGCAATCTACCCTCAATCACCACAAACCTAAATATGGTAACAACTCATAATCTACAACACCCTGGTATGTCGGAATCAAAGATGAGCAAAACGATTTTCAAAATTAATGCAGTCAAAATAAGTCCCATTCATTTATATATAAATAATTGTTTATATTAACTTGTGTTGTCATATATGTAGGACTTTAAACTTGTCCTTGTATTTACAAACCGGGGATTTGGGAGCTCTTAATTATGGACATACTTTGTATGCTAAATTTGTTCTGCGTGTCAAAGATCAACTCCGCCAAAAACACAAACATTACTCATGTGAATAAAATTGAACTTATTTGTCTATTTCAGAAGCTTCTTGTAGTTTTCTATCAACTTAAATTTCATCTGAAACTTTTCAGCTAGTCACCACTTTTTTGCATCTGCCAATCATTGGGACTTTATATGATGCACTAAAAATGACTTGGAACAATATCTCATATGTTATATTCGTTTTTTTTCGATTTTCCTGAAACTCCATTTATCCAAAATATGCGTTAAAACATGTTGAATCATGATATGATATTCTCTAAATGTTAATTGAGTAATATATAAATATATATAATTTAACAACAGTAAAATATGATTTCACACCTAATTCATATATCTCATGCCTAATGAACATGATTTCTGCATCTGTAGTTACAAAAAATTCAACAATAGTAAAATAAAACCAGATTCTTTTATATGTTTCAAAAATGCCAAACTTAGTTCATATATTCTTTTATTCTTAGGTAATAGAGAATTCAACAAAGATTATTTGGCACGTTACAATGTCCATCTCATTTTCCTCATACATAACAATCAGAACCGTGACTATAATCAGAACTGGAACCACAATTTGGACGAAACTCCTCTTCAACCATTGTCCTCTTTGTGCAATTTCAACCTCGTTCTCCTAGTCAATAGAGTAATAAAATGGTTAGAAAGAGATAAAAATAGGCAATCTTCACATCTAATTCTTCATTTTCTCAAAAAAAAAAATGTATCATAATCAAAATTACCTTGACCTAATGTTAAGCACCTTCACATCATGTCCTGATAAAGCATGTTTGAGTGATACAAAGCTTGGAATATAAGCAATTGCTTCGGCTTTAAATTGGCAGAACTTTAAAGATCTCAATCGATTTTGTTTTGGTTCAATGTAAACTAAAGTATCTTCACGAGAGTTAAACATTAGCAATACCCCATCATTCAAGTACTTAATGGGTTGTAATGAGCCATAATGTTGTATTGGGTCAGAATATATGTGAATAAGGGAAAAAACTTTAGACCACGGCCTTTTTGGTACAATTATCTTTCATTGTCCAAACATGAATAGCACCAGAGTCAAGAACTTCACATATGCAGAGTTCTCCCCCTAATACTCCCACATTGTCATATTGATATGGTTGATTCAGCGTGGGTAATGAAACTGACCCAAAATGTTCCTTCTCAACGTCAAAAGTAAATAAAGATAATGGCCCCAAATAAGAACTCCAATAAAGAAACCCATTCAAATAAACAGGAGATGACATTGGCATTGACTGGGTGAAAAAACCAATGTTTTTCCAATTATTTGTGCCCAGAATATGTACTTCAGCCGTATTGCCACAAGGAGTTCCTCGCTCAGACATTCGTATGATCTTATATTGGTTAGTCGTAGGACTAAAACCAAAACCATAACATAAAACATCCCAACTAATGTCAATCTTTTTATCATCGGTTGGAAGGTTAATAAACTCACCAGTAACAGGATTGCAAACAATAGGAAGATCTTTATAAGATACACCCGACAAGCAAAGCAAGCCGTTGCATGTAACTATATCAAATAAGTCTGGGACTTCAAATCTGGCTTCAATTTTAACTTCAACATTATCTGGTTGCATAAGATGAACCGTTTTCGACCCCTCAGCTTTATCAAAATGGAGAGCTTTGCAAATTCAGGGTCGGAAACTATACCATTCCAAGTTCTGCAAACAGATTTTAGTACAAAAATTCTCTTAATAGACAGCCGAAGTAGGATATTTACCAGAATATCCCTTGGGAGATCACAAAATGAAGAACCTGAATATTGAGTCTCTTCCTCCCTTATTTTTCTATCCCTTTTTGCATTAGAGTCAGTAGCCAAAGAAATCGTTCCTCTTTTCATGACTATTTGTGAAGCTATGATACTGGGACAAAGCAAATGTCATAAGCACTAATCAGTACTCTGAATTTTAAAATGCTAAAGGAAACCCTAATTCTTCAGCATATTTTGGAAATGAAACCTAAAACCTCATAAAGCAAAGGCCTAATCATATCAAGTAGTAAATCAATGTAACGATAAATGAATATATAGCTATATCCAAATTGTGAGAAAGAACAGTGCAAAAAGAAGAAATTTTACTAGAAAATCGATGGACTGGAAGAAGTGAGTATGTAATGCTCATTTTCACAAAACGTAAACTTCTAGAATAATAAGTAAATAAATTCCATTTAATATTGCAAGTCTCATTAAGTTTATAAAAATAAACCAACAAGTTTAAAATATCAAAACCGAACGTTTGAAATTTCTCATAAGTGCAGATAAGTTAAACTAGTAAAAAAAAATCTTAATAATGACGACTCTATATACTAGCCGATCCAGACGAGTGTCAATAATCTTTTATTCCTGAAAAATAGTGGTGGAAAAGAGTGTGCTGATGACTCAATATGATAGTTAATTAAATACAGTGTAATCACATAGCATACAGTAATTTCGTGCCTTTAATTTATATGTTATCAAGCAGAACGGTCAATAACTAAATATTATTACTCATAGTACCAAAGGGTTATGCTTATCATAGTCTAGTATACTCAATGGTTGCACTAGTATCTATATCATGGGCATACCCTATCGTAACACATACCCGGTACCCCATGATATATTTTTCTGGGTACCCTGTCGTAACAAATACCCGGTACCCGGACACCCTATCGTAACAAATACCCGGTGTCCTGACTGTTGATATAAATGGAACAGTAGTGTTTTGTGAGAGAGAGAGGAGTCGATCGAGAGAGAGAGAGAGAGAGAGATAGAGTAATTGTGATTGAAGTGATTTCCCTTGATTAGGGTTTCCTTGATAAATTGTATATATAGTACAGGAGTTATAATCGTAATATACTTCTGTAGAGAGTAAGTATAATCCTATCACACTACTAGAATGTTAATACAAGTATAATTCTATTAGTGTAGAGATAATTATCCTGAAGATAATGTGTAGCGATAATACGAGATATTATCTCTAACACCCCCCTCAAGCCGATGCCGATCTTGAACCAGTAATCGTGAGCGAAGGCGCACAAAACGTAGACTAGGGAGCGGTTTGGTCAGTATATCAGCCACCTGATCATCCGTGGGAATGAAGCGGACACTGAGAAAACCATTGTTAACTTGCTCACGAACAAAGTGGTAGTCAAGTTCAATGTGTTTTGTACGCGCATGAAATACGGGATTTGAAGTGAGATAGATAGCCCCTACATTGTCACACCATAATTGAACGGGCCTAGGAATTGAATGTCCTAAGTCAGATAGGAGTGACCGAATCCAGAGTAGTTCTGCTGTGGCATTAGCTACGGCCTTGTATTCACTTTCAGTGGAGGAGCGAGCAATTTTTGGTTGCTTACGAGTTTGCCAGGAAATGATACTCTCACCGAGATAAATGCAGAATGCACCCGTTGATCTTCTGTCATCAGGGCATCCACCCCAATCACTGTCCGAATAACAGTGAACAGTGTCGATTGGTTTGGATGACATTGTAATTCCATAGCTCAGGGTTCCTTATAGATAGCGTAGTACACGCTTAACACTTTTCCAGTGCTCATCCGTCGGACAATGAAGAAACTGACATAACTTGTTAACTGAAAAAGCTATGTCAGGACGGGTTAAGAGAAGATACTGTAGGGCACTAACAATACTACGATACTCATCTCCAGATGGAAGGCTCGTGCCTAAGGATTTTGACAATGTCGGTGTAGTGCCCATGGGAGTGGACATAGGTTTAGAATCAGTCATTTTTATCCTATCAAGAATATCGGCTGCATATTTAGCTTGACAGAGATGAATTCCCTCCTTTGAATACTGAATCTCAATCCCTAGAAAATACTCCGCCTTTCCCAAATTACGAATGGGAAACTCTTTTTCAATAGAAGCAATTGTACTTACTATATGATCCGGACTGTTGCCTGTGATAAGAATGTCATCAACGTAGCATAAGATGTACGTGTGACAGTGACCCTGCTTGTGAACGAACAGGGAATTATCTGCTAGAGACATTTGGAATCCAAGTGATACAAGAAAGTTCCTTAGTCGTGTGAACCATTCACGTGGTGCCTGCTTGCGTCCATACAAGCTTTTCTTAAGCAGACATACAGAGTTGGGTTGATCAGGATCCCTAAACCCTTGAGGTTTTTCCATGAAGATTGTTTCAGTTAAGTTTCCGTGTAGAAACGCATTGGAAACATCAAGCTGATTGATGAACCATCCATTTGCTGCAGCTAGAGTAAATACAGTGCGGATGGTGGTTGCCTTGACCACCGGGCTAAACGTTTCTTTATAGTCAATTCCGGTTTTTTGTATGAATCCGCGGGCCACAAGTCGTGCCTTGTATCTGTCAACCGAGCCATCGGTTTTCCGTTTAGTTCAAAACAGCCAACGAGAAGTTATTACATGTCGTCCGGGTGGGCGAGGAACCAATTGCCACGTTCCGTTGTCTATCAAAGCGTTAATTTCACCAGCCATTGCTTGACGCCACTCCGGAGATTTTTGTGCTTTACTGAAACAAGTGGGATCTACTGTACCACCCGTGTGTGAGGAGAGAAGACCTTCAAATCGACCTCACGAATGAAGTGTCGTGTGTCATAATTGCATCCGATGTTGTCGAGGAAGCACCGGTCTGCGTATTCTGCTTGACATATTCCGCGAGCTGCGAAAGATCATTCCCGACGATGACATTGGATTTGCCACTAATGGAGGTAGACACTGCGCAGTTGTTGGCAAGGCAGGTTGTTGTACCTCGCATCCATTACCCGTGTTGTCCGATAGCACCGATGTTAGGGGATTTGGATGAATCGGAGAGGTATGGGAGTGGTCTGTCCCGTTGAAATTTGCTTCTTCCATGCGCAAGTTGGCAGCGTCAATGGACGTATCAGCAGCGCAAGGGCTGGTATGCACAGGCTCTGCGTTCTCGCATCTGAGGGGCGTCGTAGCAGTGGACTCAGCAGCCGCAGACGCAGACGTATTGCTGCGCACAGGCAAGGATCCTTCCATGACATTCGATGTTGGCGCAACAGACACACGACGTTGCGAAACTGGTGCAGCATTAGTCGCAGTAGGCATTGGACTGGGCGATGAAATTCTTTCAGGCAGGACAGGCGGGAATTGATTCAAAGAAGAGGGAAGGACAGAGAGATTTGGAGAAATACCTGGATGAGTCCCAAGCAGCGATGGTAACTCATGAATCCCAGCTGAAGGAGTGTCGCTGAACTTGCTGCAGGAAAGACGTCCTCATGATGACGAACAAATTTGCAAATGTAAATTCGCTCTCTCACACAAAACACTACAGTTCCATTTATATCAACATGGTATCAAGAGCATCGTCTGATCCAACTATGTTCGGCTCCATCCCTGTGCAATCGAACACTGGAAATCAGTCGGAGTTTGCTGCTGCAGCGTCCGTTGCGCCTCTGTCGAACAGAGTCGACGGCGTCCCTTCCGCCAGCCAGCCAGCCATCGTTGCGCCTGGAAATCATTCGACCAGCGCATCTCAGTCAGTTTTCGGAACTGAATTCACGGTGGCTTCTGCTTCCGCTTCGTCCTTGCAACCGTCTTCTGGTTGGAGGTTTGAATCTCCGTTCACTACCCCTGAGCAGTCATCAGTAACATCCACATATCTGTTTGATAACAAGGACTCAGGTCCTATTCCACGAACCAGACAGAACAATACGGCTCCTCAACCGTTTCTTCCACCAGGTAATTTTTCTAATCACCTTATCAGACCTGGTTTTGGTCCCCCACCCTCGTATCATAGCTCACAGTTACCATCCTCTCTTCACACAAATACATCAGATTCCTTTATTTCCAACCTTGGTCCTTCTATTCAACCTCAGTACAATCATGAACACCCTTCTTCATCTATGAATCCCGTTTACTCCAACTCCACAACTAATTCAGTCCATGTAACTCGCCCAGCTCCAATTCACCAAGCCACCCACATAAAATTAACACCTCTCAACTATAAAGCGTGGAGGATGGCAATTGTGTCTACTCTAAAATCCAATCACTATTTTGAACACATTATCAGTAACAATCCACCACCTCCCAAATTTTTATCTAGAAGTAGCTTTATATCTGGTCCTGATAATTTGCTGCTCAATCCTGCTTATATTGTTTGGGATGATCTTGAGAATACTGTTATGTCTGTGTTACTGCATTCACTCACCGAGGAGATTTATCCTCTAATTACATGTTTTCACTACTCTCATGACATTTGGGTTGCACTTGAACAAGCCTATGGTATTATCACTGATTCTAGGCAATTTCACTTAAGCTTAGAGTTATAAGAACTTGAACAAAATGATATGCCTATTAGTGAATACATGCAAAAATTGAAAGCCATTTTGGATGAGCTTGCTGCCTCTGGAAACCCATATCCTATGCATCTTTTACCTCCGTTACTATACAAAAATGTTGGTGAAGCATTTAAATCCACCATTCAAAATCTCATTACACAAAAAGGCATTCATATTGGTTTCTATGAACTGTTGAACACTTTGAAGTCGGTTGAGGGATTGGTTAACTCAACAACAAAAAAGTCTGCTTTTATGTTACCCACTCCCAGTGCCAATTCTCTTGAGGCTAATATGTCCACCACATCACCCCATGGTGCTACACGAAAAAATAATAAAAAGAGAAGGGGTGGAAAATGCTTCAATTGTGGTGATCCTGATCATTGGGCAGACAAATGCAAACGTCCAAAAGGGTATTCAACACAACATCGATCTACACCACAAGCATATGCAGTATGGCAGAATCCATCAGATCCATTCAGTGGTCCACCTCAACCTTGGTATCCAGATACGGGAGCAACAGATCATATGACTGCAAATCCACATCAGCTTCAACTCATGCAACCATATCCAGGTTATGACACTGTTCAGTTCGGCAATGGACAAGGTTTGAAAATCTCTCACTTAGGTCAATCCAAAATTCATAATTTCAATATCAATGGCATTTTGCTTGTACCTAAACTCACCAAATCACTTTTCTCTGATACCATGTTGATATAAATGGAACAGTAGTGTTTTGTGAGAGAGAGAGAGGAGTCGATCGAGAGAGAGAGAGAGAGAGAGAGAGAGAGAGAGAGAGAGAGAGAGAGAGAGTAATTGTGATTGAAGTGATTTCCCTTGATTAGGGTTTCCTTGATAAATTGTATATATAGTACAGGAGTTATAATACTAATATACTTCTGTAGAGAGTAAGTATAATCCTATCACACTACTAGAATGTTAATACAAGTATAATTCTATTATTGTAGAGATAATTATCCTGAAGATAATGTGTAGAGATAATACGAGATATTATCTCTAACACTGACACCCTATCGTAACAAATACCCGGTGTCAATATTTCTCATGATCACAATATTCGTTTTTCCTCTTTTCAATGCAACCACTGAATATACTATTCTAGTTAAGCTTTCATGCTTACAACTGTGAACAATTTCTATAATCCAATTTATATATACCATATGTATTTCTCCTTCTCATGTCATCTATCATTCCCAAACATCTTTATTCCGACATGATCTTCATCAATGTATCATGTACACATGCCAAACAAATAAATCAATCCGGTAAATTGATATCAATGTATCCACAACAGACAAGCAAATATATTTTTCTCATATACAATAAAAATGCCCCAAATTCTGAAACAACATTTTAAATGGAATTCTATAATACAAATTTGATAAAAAATTATGATCGAAATTAAAAAAAGAAGATTAAAACCCCCATAATATCCAGGATGCTTACAATTGAAATTCGTATATGAAACAAAAGTAATTATTATATATTTTTCAAGCTTTCAATCTCAAGGATTTGATCATTAATTAGAAACTCAGCAAAAGAAATCAATAACAATTAAATACCTTTAATGAAGATTAGCATAGGAAGAATCAATTGAAAACTCAAATCTGTCTCCTATCCTTTGCCGCACAATCCACAGCAAAACCCTCCCCCTTTTTCTTAAAACTCCTTTTCCTTTTATACTAGTAATTTATTAGGGTTAGTTTACACCCTATTTATTTATTTATTTCTTTTTAAAATCACCCAAAAATATACTATACTCAAAAATAATTTTATAAAATAATATAACACTATATTTTATATGCCCTCTTTTATTTTGAATAGTTTATCTGATTTCTCAGTTCAAGGGTCATCATTCACCTTTTAGGTGAATCATCTCTCAATTAAAACTTTCTGCATACACTCGGACTTGAACTCAAGGTTGTGGCCTTCTAATTATAACCTATATAGCAATATAAATTTCTTGAAAATATTTTTAGTATTTATTTTTATTAAAATAGAAATAAATTGTTGAAATTTATTTACTAGACCAAAAACTACTTCAAAAACTTAATCTTTAAAGGTAAGAATACAAATAGAATTTTAATGTATGTCACGAATAAATTTTCATAAGAATTATTTTACGGGCGTTACAGAGTATCTTTCACCTTTGCACTCAATGGTAGAGTGAACGATAATTGTTTAAATAAGGAAGGAGATTGGGTATTCATTTGCATTCAAGTCCTTTCTGTTTTTAAAATTACATTTTTCAACTCCTAATGTTTTATTATTTTATTTATCCATTTTAACTAAATATACCTATAATATTTTTTTAAATTAAGTAAATACTGTAAATCTTATATGGGTTTCAAATACACTGTGATTGGGTTTAGGATAGAATCCTAATGGTACACGTGGTTCTTTAAGAATTATAGACAAATATTATTTTTAATTAAATATAAGATAATGGAAATAAAATTATCTAGGTGTCGATATGTTGAAATTAATGTCATGTTACTGATATTTGTTTTGTTTATAAGGATTGGATTGACATATTAACAATTTAAGTGAAATAAAATCTAGAGAGAATAGACAAGTCAGATCAATCTCATGGTTAAGTTAGTTTCAATGTTATCAAGTTACTCTTCTACCCTTTTATGTTTATCATTACTTCTACAATTTTATATATATAACAAAGTACTTATACACAGGTTTTAAATGATGAAATAATACAATTTCTAAATTCATCATCACGTATGAACGAATTCAAGCTTTCCGCACAAGGAATCTTAGACATGATCTTCTTCTCATATGCTGATTTCACTCTTCTATAACAAAAAAGGCACAACTAGTACCCACTAACAATTCCAACCCTTTTTTCATGCCTACAAATGAAAACCCATCATTGGTATTAGTCACAGAATTATTAACAATACTAAATCATCATCAATGGTCCAAAAATAAACTTTGTTGTTTAGCCGATTTTCTATGTGGTTTAAAAATTTACAAACGAGTACCTTGTATTACAATCCCTTAGCAAATAGAGGAAAAACGATTAACACCGTTAAATATTAAGAGTGTTTTGGCTTTTATATTTTTTTAATTTATTTTACTCTCTCTTCGTCCCTCCACCTCACCCCTCACATTCTCTACTGCTTCATCCCGATCAAATTCGATAAACAAAGCGAAAATTAATAAACATACAAAATGACTGAAGAGTCAACAAAAAATAAAAAGTGAGTTTGTGACGTGCATGTGAAATAATATTATATCAAAGAATGATTATATCATATATTAATAAAAATAAAGTGTGTTTTATTTAAATTAGTCTCCTATATTCAACATTTTCCAAACTTATTTTTCTTCAAGATTTTAAGTTAATTTTAAACAAGCTTCTGACTTATTGCTAAACCATATCACATATTTTCACGCCATAAAATATAGTTTAAAAACTAAGTTATATATATGGATGATACCTAAAAGGTACATTTGATTTACAACCATATAAAAAAAAAACTCAAATTCATTTGATTTACATCAAATTTAAGAAAATCATTCATAGTCTGAAATTCATTTAACAAATATGGAATATGAATGAAATTCATTTAGACAAGATTTTGAATATTCTATTAATGGAATAAAATATATACATACACCATATATTATATACACCATAAATGGGAATATATTTTTTCGAGTTTTAGAGAGAATCATGGAAATGATAAGGATTGTGGTGAAACTCTTAGCCTAATAGTTGAGGGTATACCTATGACTAAGGATGTTATGGGTTCGAATCACATCCAGATGGGGTGGGGATTTTTCTTTATTCTTTAATGTAAGCGCATTGGGCGCAAATTTTTTAATGAATCCTGATGGACATTTTTTTTTTGTTAGATCTGGTTTATTTACCCTAATATATTTGATTCAGTTGTACTACCAGCATATATATTCAATTCCTGTTAAGATCAAGCAAAAATACAACCATTTTCTGTATTAATATTCATCATCGGACTACATCATTTTTTGTTGCACCAATATCAAAATCTTTATCATCCAGCCTATACTGCTGCTGCTACTGATAAAATAAATTCTACAATCCAACAAACTCTCTCCATGTCTATACTGCTCTGCTGCTACTGATAAAATAAATTCTGAAACTATTCAGAATCAGTGAATTCTTCATCGTCTTCATCTTCATCGTCACTGTAAACATCAATTGAAGGGTCATTGAAACATTCAAGCTTCAAACACTTATCCAAAACATCACCTTCCAGTTTCACATTCCAACACCCTTTAATACAGAGATGTGAAAGAGCGGCACAGTTAATAAGTATGGCTTCAAGACCGAATTCTTCCAAAGACCCAAAACACATCTCAAGTTTTTTTAGACTTGACATTGTATTTGCTATCATCATAGCCTCACTATCATCAACTTCCATAAACATGGCAAATCTGGAGTTTCTTCTCAAATCAATTAGGGCTTTACATTTGTTCCCAAATTCTCCAATCCCTTTGCTAGTGATATTCAAACAATAACTAATGTCTAACACACTTAAATTCACTAGTGAATTAACATACCTTTCAACCATTTTATCAGTCACTTCACTCATTGGAATTTTCAGTACCTTCAAGTTTGTCCCCCTAAAAATACAGAAAAGAGATAGAAAAGAATCCACAAATTCAAAATCTAATATTTCCTTATTAGAAATTTGCCAAAATTAGTCTAAGTCTATTTTTTTTCCAACATACAACCAAATCAATAATCCATTGGCTATCTCTTAAACTCAAATGGATTTTTCTTGACAGTCATAATCTCTATAAAGATACCTCAATTCAAAGGAACCATTTGTAAACATTCAAAAGCACAAAAATAGGAAAACATTTTTAATCAATTACCAGTTAGCAGCATAAAAGAATCCAGGATTTCCAAGTTTGTAAACAGAGAGCAACTCAAATGAACCTCTATTGCACATCATAAGCTTATGCGCCACCCTGTCAACATCGTCAATAGAACGATCTCCTTTCTGGCACCAGTCCTGGATGTTGATTTCAGACCAGCAATAAGGTCCTGAAACACAAGCTAACCAATTTTTGCAGACCAATGAAACCAGTCCTACCCTTTCTTCTATTGAGATTCGGACTAGTATGAGAGCTAGTATTTCTGGATTCAGATCCTCCCACCCAGAAGACGAACACCTTTTGGACATTTCAACGTTCTTTTCTTTCTTCTGCACACCCAAATTTTCCATTATAAAGGAAATTCACAAACAACTTTTGTCTTGAGGAGCCTCTTCCTATTCCTCTCCTCCCTTTTATAGACCTACTACAATCCTCAAAAGGGTATTTTAGACATTTTTATAATTATTAAGGGGTGAATTTGAATTTTAAACTTGAGAGTTTCTCTGACATAAAATTTAAGTGCTATGAAATAGCAAAAGACATTTCTTAGTTAAACTTTTTCTAAGTATTCTATTTTGTCACTCTACTTTTGCTTTTCTAAATTATAAGTCCTTTTGGAGGAGCAGCGCCACAGCCATACAGAAATGTGGACCGGAATAAGGAAAAGCATGATGGACACTATGGTAAAGGCAGAGGATGAAACAGAAAAATGACTAACTTAAATTAGTGAAAGGTTTAATACATCCCTCTCCACAAAAAGTCCAACTGTCCTCATATATATGAAAAAATATTAGAAGAATCATGTTCTCCATGTCAAATATAGGACATTCTATACATATTTTGTCATGTGTAAGGAGGACTCACATATATTATAAGAGGCAACACGGTTTTACTTATTAAGTGGTGTCACAATACACATGTTGAAATGTGAATTGGGTCCCCTAAATGACATAGAAGACCGGGTGCTTAATATAAGAACTTCAGGAAGGACTTAATTTAAAAAAACAAAAGTGGAGTGGCTAAATAGAATACCTAGAATAAGTTTAACTACTAAGAAATGTCTTTTGCTATTTCATAACACTCAAATTTTATTTTAGAGAAACTCTCAAGTTAAAATTCAAATTTATCCCTTAATAATTAAAAAATATCCAAAATACCCTTATCAAAATTGTAGTAACTGTATAAAAGGGAAGGGAGTAATGGAAAGGGGAAATTATTAGAAGCACCTATCCATGTCAAATGGATGAAGTTCAGTACATATTTTTTCATTAATAAAGAGGACCAACACATGTTATAAGAGGTCACATTATTTTACTTATTCAGTCGATCACAATACAATGTCTAAATGTGAATTGAGGTCTTCCAAGTGACCTGAAGTAGCAGCGGCTTAATATAAGAAGTATTTAGTTATTTATTTTTTCAATAAATATATTACAAAAACTACAACATAATAAAATGAAGGGATTATGTAAACTCTACCCACTATTTTAACAAATATAAAAAAAGATAGAGATGCAAGGAGAATTAATGGTCAAATGGTCCTCAAACATGTCAGTCAAGATCGATTTAGCACAAATTAAAGTTTAGGTATTGCATGCACCAAAAATAAAAATTTCCTAATACATATCTGTTGGTCCCGTGTAATTAGTTCCAAGGGGGTTAGGAACTAATATAACTTTTTCGCTTAATTGCTGACTTAATTTAATTTTTTAAACAACTTTACTCAGTTTAGGTCAGCAAGGCTGAGCGCGATGCAAGACAGCGTTAGTCAGAGGCTGACTAGAACTATTTTACTTGTGAGTTGGGAATTAACACTTAAGGTCAGCTTCCAACTCAGCAGTCTGATTACTCAGCGTCGGCTTATACAGATTATATACAGAGTAATTTAAACAAGCAACACGTACATATATATATATGGAGAGAAGGGTTAGAAATTACTCAGCAGTCTTATCCTGGTTCGGCCTCACCGCCTACGTCCAGTCCCCAGAATCCTTCCGGGCTTTTTCAATCCACTACTGAGCTCTTAACAAACCGTTTACAAGCAATTGAGTATGCAAGAGTACTGTCCTCTATTCGTCTACTCAACCCTTCTGAGCGCTATAACCGAACACTCAGATTTTCTCTACCGCTGAGTACTAAAACCGAGTACTCAGCACCACTCTCTCTATTTTTACAATTGATACACATTTGTTCTTTCTAGATGAAGAACACTTTAGATGAATACAAATTCAATCTAGACTTTTACACAGAGATAGGATTTGGGTGTAAGAATTTGCTTTTTCTTGTTTGTATGTGCTTGTATATATGCTTTTCTTTTTGTACTTCGGCAAAGGATCCAAGTGATGGACTTGTCCTTTTATAGTGAATTCTGATGCTTCAATCATTTGAATTCGGATGTATCTGTTGAATTCAAACGGTCTTCTTGCATCATTCACTGGTCAGCATACAGTTTTGCAGGCCAATCCTGTCGTCTGATTTTAGCAGGCGTCAGGCTTGTCTTCTTCCGCCAGGTTCGTCTTTTAGCGCCAGTTTCATCTTTTAGCCAAATGGCAGTTGACCCATGCGTCTCGAAACTGCCTCCTTGCGTAATTCTAAAACTTCTGAATTGGCGCAGATCCTTGTCGGTTTTTGTCTTTTAGTTAATGGATCATTGACGCTGTCCTGATGAACATTCAGCTTGACTTTAATAGACGTTGCCTTCGATCTTTGTCTTTGGCGAGGCTGAGTCACGTTCTACTCAGCTTCTTCGGCCAGCTTCGTCTTCAAGCGTTTGTTCTGAAGAAGATTTTTCTTCTATGATACTGAGTTGTGTTCTACTCAGCTTCCGTGGCTCATGCTGACTTCATTCTGTCTTACTTTTTATTTCTGTTCTCATTTATAATTATACTCAACATTGAACAAACACATTAGTACAATTAAATCAAAGCACTTAAATTTAATTGTCTTAGGATTAACTTAAATAATTTGTCAAATCAAAATCATGTGGAAAGGTGTTTCAACAAACTCCCCCATTTTGATGTTGGCAAAAATATTTAATTATGGAACTCAACATTAAAGTTTCCCATGATTGATTTATCTTTTATTTTTCTGAAGTTACTCCCCCGTAAGGGTTGCATCTATTGACTCAATTTAACTCTAAACCTTCTAAGATTTAATCGAGTGAAATTAAGACATGCTTTTACTGACTTAGTTCAATTCTAGACCTTCCAAGATCTAATTCAGATAAGCCTAGGTCAGCTTTCAAAAGATGGTCAATACTTGGAACATACAATTATTACTCAGTGTTGCATATAAGTATCGGAGTTGTGTGCTGAGTAAATTTTACTTGTATATTTCTTATGTTCACAAGCTTTAGTTTGTTGTTCAATGGATAGTTAAGTATGACAGATCAACATATAACAAGTAAGCATCGCATATAGATAAGTCAGTTTGGATAAAAAGATACTTATATAGATAGTCAGCATAACAAAATAGAACATGTCAAATATAAAGTTACAAGTCTAAGACTATTTCTAATCTATCTCTTTATGTTGACTTGAACTTGGTTGGATTTGCCCTTGCCCTTGGCAGTTCTTTGTTGCTGACTTGGATTGGACGGGTTAGCAGAAGTTGAACCAGTCTTCTGCTGAGATGGCTCCCCCGTTTTCTGCTGAGTTCCAGCAGCTTTCCTTTGTTCTTTCTCCCCCGTTTTGCCAGCATCGGGAGTTGGAGGAGGAGGATAGAAAGTTCCATGTTGAACAGAACGAGTCAGTTTGGAGGAGTACATTTGGAGTTGACTCGTACTTTCCCTAAGACCTTTGAAGACTTTCATGCCATCGGACATAGTGGAAGCGGGGATCTTAATATTGGCACTGAGCATACTTAGCAAATACTCTTGAGATTTCCCGATCCAATTTATGGATTCTGTCATTCGGGCATATGATTGATGATACATCCTGAGCATGGCAGTGTCATATTGTTGACGTTGAGTGTTTGTGTGCCGGACCTGCGCAAGGGTAGATTGAGTGCATTGCAGAATCTCATTTGTCTTCACTAGGTCAGTGTCCATTTCCTCTTTATTCAAATAACTTGCTTTTATTTACTTAACTTTTAATTAGTGAGGGATTTTTATTTTAAGTCTCATAATCTAACTTAGTCTTGATTTGCTTTAGCATACATCAGACACATACATTGGTGTTATGGACATATTATCTAAATTATTCCGTCGAGCCAAAGACGGAATAAAAGGCCAAACCTAGGGAAATACTAACTATTACATATTTCTCTTTAGGTCCTCCGTCTTCTCCATGGCGCCTTGAAATTACATATTAATTTCTATACTACTAAAGAAAACTTCAATTAACTTGAAGGGAATTAGATGAGAGGAGAAATTACAATAGATAGTAGAAAGGCAGGACTCGCATGCCCTATTTCAAAAATACCAAAAGACTAAATAGAGGGTCCAAATATGTCCATAACTCCAAACATACATAGACTCAATTAAATAATTTTAATTGGTTGATTACATAAAATGCTTATGTAATATTTAGGTTAATCACATTAACTCATCAAATTAACTTTCATCCAATTTTAATTCTAACAGTTTCGTATCTTCTATATTAACCTTTCAGAATAATACAACTATACAAAACTTTATTTATGCATATCCCAATTATTTTGATTGTAATTCATTTAATACTTTTGATTTACAAATAGGTAAAACAAACTTTTAAATAAATTCTTTTATTCGATAATCAAAACAGAAAACTATTAATTTTTGAAACATATATATATATATAACTATATTTAAAACCATATTTTAAAACAGTTTTAAAATATACATGTTCCGGGCCGGGCCCCAAACACGTGGCTGCTACCGTTTGGCAGCAGCCACGCGTCTGGTCCGCCACTGCCTCGCGGCGGCGGTGGCCAGACGTTATGCGATTGCTGCCGCGAGGCAGCAATCGCACGACGGTATTCGGGTTGCGCCGTGAGGAGCAACCCGAACTGCTGTCCTATTTTTTCTATGAATATGTATATATATATATATATATATATATATATATTGGTTTTAAAACGATTTTCAGAAAATAAGAAAACTTATTAAAGATTTTCCGTTTTATCTTTAGATTTAATAAAACTAACTTTTATCAATCTAACTATAAAACAAATAGTTTTGTCATAATGATTATCAACCAAAATAATTAGGAACATATGCATAATCTATTTTAATTAACAATTAAATAAAACTTATTTATCTTTAGAATTAATTAATCAAAACAGTTTCGTTAATTAACCTAACTATAAATATTCATTCAATCTGATTGAAAAATTTCTTAATTTTCATATATGAAATAACGGATTTAACGCAGGCTCTGATATCACTGAAGGAAAATAGGCAAACATTTGGCAGCGGAAATATAAATTTTTTAACCTTTTTCCATTAACCCAAGATCCGTTAATCGTTATTTCATATAAAGAGGGATAGAAGGAAATACCTTTTGATGTTCTATCTACTGTTGCAATCTAAGTGCCCACAACTCTTACTTCGAGTTCCCGAGAGCAAGACAAAAAACACAATTCAAAACCAAGTTAGAATTCAACCGTATGAAAGCAATCAAGAATAGATTGCCTCTAATTAATCAACACAAGATCAGGGAATAGAGAAAGAGATTGATAATCAATTGAAACGGAAGGAAGCGGTGAATAATCTCGTCCTCAACAAGGGGGGTCGAAATTCTTCTCTTCGGTAGACTAGAGCTTGACCGAAATTTACATATATATGGGGTATATATACTCTCTTGTATCTAGACCCTAGTTAGATAAATTAGGTTACTGAATAAGAATTTAATTCGGAATATAATTCTTATTTATTATCTATAATTATATCTAAATATAAAGATAATAATAATAACCTTTTAGGATAATAATAGGAGTAATTTAATCTCATTAAACCTCCTAACTTATTTATCCTTTAATTAATTTCAGTCACAATCATAATCTAAGTAGGATTGCTTAAAATCAAATTAATTTCTTTATGTATTTTATACATAAAAATCGCCCCCCTTACTTACTGGGCCTTAGTGGACTCAGTTGGGCTTCCATCAATTAATTAACATCTGTTTCTCTTTTGGGATCCAAGTCTTATGTGTGACCTATTAGGTTCTTATTGCTTCTAGTCGTATGCAACTATTAAATTAATTTTCTCAGAATTATATTTAATCTTTGCATAACGGAATGAGTACGCGAAATGTGATTAGCAAATCCAAAACATTTCCCTAGAGCTATAAGAAGACGAGTTGATTCTGCCGTTGAACTTTCCGTATTAGTTACAGTATAATTCGATCCTTTATCAACTACATCCTTGAACTGGATCTTATGACTATGGATAATGTCAAGTCACATATAGCGAGACGTTCGTTTTACTTGTACAGGTCGAGTTAGCTCCAATTAGATAGGTTAAGTGAAATCTGTATTTCAAGTCTTAAGCTATCACCTTGCAAGGATTTAGAGTCAAGTCTTCCACAAGCGATCCTTGGACGTATCTCCCATTTATCGGGAGTGACAAATGCTCAATCCAATGTATAACTATCCTGCAATTACTTCCTGTGATACCCAACGTCTGCCGTTCACACCCCAGAGTAATCTCTGTTATGGATCGTGTTACAACAGGATCAAAGCATCACATTCCATAATCCAGAATCACTAATTAACATTCCTTTGAGTCTGAGGATTACTTATACCTATTAATACCAATGAGATGAACAGGTGACAAGGATAAATCTACCCATCCTGTTATCTCAAGTCGGGTCCCCAATCCTAATGAACTCCCTTTCATTGGATCCATGTAACTGTCCAGATATCTGCATATCTGAAGCTTGTGAGATCAGCTCTCTGTCTCGACAGAAGACATTGTTACATGCAAGTCTCAACAGTGATATGTCAATCCTATTTCTAAACATATTACTTGACTTGGGGTGGTTTTAAGTTTATTAGTTTATTATAATGTTTCGTCTCACTTCATGCTTGTATGAACACTTTATAATCACTTTAAACAAACTTAGGGATTTCCTTTTATTAGACTTATTGAGTTCTTAAAAAGAGGTTGCCTTTATATAGTTATGAAACCATATCTTATTAAAACAAATGATGTAAAGAACACTTCATTTACATTAAGTTTATATCCTAGAACAATTGTCTATAAGACACTAAACCCCAACATTTGATTCCTTGACCTTGCTGGTACCTTCATAGGTCACTTCCAGCTTCTTCCATATTTCCTGTGCTGACTCACAACCTGAAATTTTATTGTATTCTGCATCATCTAACATACAGTGAAGCATATTGATAGTCGAAGCATTATTTTGCAGTTTTCTAAGGTCATCCTCTGACCACTCAGTTTCACTCTTAACAACTTTCTCGTTGTTTACCATTTTGTAAGGCACAAATGGGCCTTGGACTATTGCAAGCCATGCACTCATGTTTGTAGCCTGAATAAAAATTTTCATCATGTTCTTCCAAAATGTATAATTTGATCCGAATAACAAGGGAGGCCGACTAATTGATAACCCCTTAGGGAGTATCTGTGTTGTTTGATTTCCAGGAAGGAAACGAGTGTTATTCTTAGCCATTTACAGGGATCAGCTCAAGATAGTTTTATCTTTGAGTAGTGAGCTACTGAGCTCTGATACCACTTGTTGGCCGTGTAATTAGTTCCAAGGGGGGGGGGGGAGGGGGGCGGGTTAGGAACTAATGTAACTTTTTCGCTTAATTGCTGCCTTAATTTAATTCTTTAAATAACTTTACTCAGTTTAGGTCAACAAGGCTGAGCGCGATGTAAGACAGCCTTAGTTAGAGGCTGACTAGAACTATTTTACTTGTGAGTTGGGAATTAACACTTAAGGCCAGCTTCCAACTCGGCACTCTGATTACTTAGCGTCGGCTTATACAGATTATATATTGAGTAATTTAAACAAGCAACACGTACATATATATATATATATATATGGAGAGAAGGGTTAGAAATTACTCAGCAGTCTTATCCTGGTTCGGCCTCACCACCTACGTCCAGTCCCTAGAATCCTTCTGAGCTTTTTCAATCCACTACTGAGCTCTTTAAAGGTACACCACAAACCGTTTACAAGCAATTGAGTATGCAAGAGTACCGTCGTCTATTCGTCTACTCAACCCTACTGAGCGCTATAACCGAACACTCAGATTTTCTCTACCGCTGAGTACTAAAATCGAGTAGTCAGCACCACTCTCTCTATTTTTACAATTGACATAAATTTGTTCTTTCTAGATGAAGAACACTTTAGATGAATACAAATTCAATCTAGACTTTTACACAGAGATAGGATTTAGGTGTAAGAATTTGCTTTTTCTTGTTTGTATGTGCTTGTATGTATGCTTTTCTTTTTGTACTTCGGCAAAGGATCCAAGTGATGGACTTGTCCTTTTATAGTGAAATCTGATGCTTCAATCATTTGAATTCGGATGTATCCATTGAATTCAAACGGTCTTCTTGCGTCATTCACTAGTCAGCATATAGTTTTGCAGGCCAATCCTGTCGTCTGATTTTAGCAGGCGTCAGGCTTGTCTTCTTCCGCCAGGTTCGTCTTTTAGCGTCAGTTTCGTCTTTTAGCCAAATACCAGTTGACCCATGCGTCTCGAAACTGTCTCCTTGCGTAATTCCAAAGCTTCTGAATTGGCGCAGATCCTTGTCGTTTTTTGTCTTTTATTTAACGGATCATTGACGCTGTCCTGATGAACACTCAGCTTGACTTTAATAGACGTTGCCTTCGATCTTTGTCTTTGGCGAGGCTGAGTCACGTTCTACTCAGCTTCTTCGGTCAGCTTCGTCTTCAAGCGTTTGTTCCGAAGAAGATTTTTCTTCCATGATACTGAGTTGTGTTCTACTCAGCTTCTGTGGCTCATGCTGACTTCATTCTGTCCTACTTTTTATTTCTGTCCTCATTTATAATTATACTCAACATTGAACAAACACATTAGTACAATTAAATCAAAGCACTTAAATTTAATTGTCTTAATCATGGGATTAACTTAAATAATTTGTCAAATTAAAATCATGTGGAAAGGTGTTTCAACAATATCATGGTGTACACTTTACATGGAAGAAACTTTTCCTTTTAGGAAACCTTTTATTTTAGGAAATTTTTTCTCAAAACTTTTCAGAAAACTTTTCTTTTTGGGAAACTTTTAATATTTTCCAGGTACATCGTTCACTTTGAATTTCCAGTAGTGAACCTCTGTTTCCCTCAAGGGAAACCAACTTTCTAGAGCGTACCTTAGGGAAAACCAATTTCCAATAGCATACCTTAGGAGAAACCATATAGTGTACCTCATGGAAAACCTAAAGTGTACCTTAGGGGAAACCATATAATGTAACTCAGGGGAAACCAACTTCCTAGAGTGAATATCAAAGGATCCTTGAGGTAAACCTAGGGGATCATGAAGTCATTTAATATTTCTAAAGTGTGTTCTGTGAGCCAATTTAAAAAGCAGAAAAATAAAAAAGTGTACATATCAATTCATCGTGGAAGGTAAAATGGAGCATTTACTCAATGTGGAGAATGTGATTTGTGGAAGCAAGCAGGAAGTTACCTTCAACATCTATAAAAGATATCGTTTTGATAATTGAATCCTTTAGGATTTTTTATTCTCTTTAATTCTTACAATCGTTTGTTACGTAGAAGTTAGAAAGCACACTCAATTTCCCACGAAAGAGCCAAACAGGTATCAACAAATCCATCAACTTAGTAAATTTTGACAAAGTAATCCAAATTTTATAAACTTTTTCGTATTAAAATTATTGAATCCAGGTCAATTTATCAAAATTTGCCAACTTTAGTACCGAGTTGGTACTTAAACTTCAATTTTGAATTGGCTGCCAATTATATGGACCTTTTTGACCCTTAATTCAATATAAGGATATTGTTGTTGATACTAGGAATGACAAAGGAATTGTACCAATGGATATTCGGTATTGTCTAATCCTAATTACTCGTAATCTATATAAAAAAGTTATGAGACGAGTCTGAGCTGAAAAAATTACCACTTAAATATATGGGAATACCAACGGGTATCTGTTATCCGATGGTCGACTCATTTATATATAAAAAATATTAATAGTTTTAAAATGTAAGAAGTGACATTTGAACCCACAACTTATTATCCCTCATCCATTAAGTTTAACTAAACCATTTTAATTTTATTGATTAAAGTTAAAAAAAATATATAATTTGATATATGTTAGGTGGTTATTATTAATTTCAACCTAGATATAACAAAACCCTACATCATTCTTACATCTACAGCCGTCACAGCCTACCAGTACTCAAAATTCTCTTACTTTTGTGTACCAATGAGATTGGCAAGCAATTCAATTACATTTTAGCTAATAAGAGAAGGTATATCTCTTATTTCTTCTTTTAATTTGATATTCTTCTACATATTTGTTGGTGTAGTAAATATAAAATGAATGCAGATATGATAATTTGGGATATTTTGTTAAATCTCTGTATCAACATGGTTAAAAGCCACATAGATACTTACCAGAACATCCTTTGGGTACCACATAGAGTGTTCTCTTTTGTTAAAATTTCACTTGATAGGCTTTAGTGTTCTAAAAATTGGAAGAAATTTGAATAAATACCATTAAATAAGTAATTATTACTATAATTATTGATGCAGATCCGGTTAGGATGATACTTTTCAATTCTAAACTATTAAAATTCTTAAGCTAAACTTGAAGAATCCATAAACCCCCCAAGATTCACGAGCTAAATCTGTGGCTATTGAAAAATCTACATTGTTATGAGAGATAAACCCTAACAAAACTATGAAAGAGAAATTTATTTTTGATTGATAAAAAATTAAGTTATTCAATGAAATAGATGAATGTATGCTCTTTCTAACATAAAAGACCAAATAAATAACTAATTAGATAAAGGTTAAAAAGGAAAAATGGTGCAAGGGTAAAAGGGCGACAAGTTTGTAGATAAGTTGATGACAAGTTGGTAAATAAGGAGTGACAAAATTGTAATTAAGAGGAAATTGGACTATGGGGCAATGTTGATTTGTAAGGACTCTTTACAAAAATCCACAGGGTGTGTGGGGTTTCCACGGCGTGTGTGCAATTCATTTCGAAAAGAATTTGTGACCTTTTTAAAGTCCACACACAATGTGCCAGATCTCTAATTCTAATGTGAATTATCTTCTTTAAAAATACATGAATTATCTTCTTTTCTCCTTAGGGTGCGTTTGGTATGATATAATGTAATCTAATCAAAGTTGTAATGTAATCAAACTTGTAATGTAATGGAATGGAATGGTGATTCCATTACCATGTTTGGTTAAAAAAAATGATGAAATGTAATTAGCATTACAATACTTATGTTTGCTTAGTTAAACGTAATCGCAAAATTTTATTTAGATAATTAAAATCAACAAAAAAAACATGAAAAATCGTAAAATTAGTATATAATTAATCTTCCGTGTTTTCATAGTATTTTTTTACATTTTTCTCGTTTTTTGTTTTCCATTTTCACCATTTCTTTCTATTTTCTCATTTTATTTTATTTTTGCTTTTTTTCGTTTTTAGGTTTTCTAGTTTTTGCGTTTTTGAGAATGATGAGAAGTGAGATTTGACAAATGAGAGGTTAGATGGAACTTTAAAAATAGAAATTAGGATTAGGATGTAATGAGAATTCAATCCATTTTTTTTTATGTAATGGGGATTACAATAGTTGTTAAACAAAATTTAATCTATGGATTTCTCATTCCATTACAACAAAATTTTAAAGTGCAATCAAACATGGTAATGACTCTCCAATGTAATGGGCATTCCATTACTCCATTACAAAGCCCATTACATCTTACCAAACGGACCCTTAGTGTGTCTCCCTTTGGCTCACCTTCTCCCCTTACCTGTTTTCACTAGTTGGCATCATCTATAATATTGATGATTACTTGATTTACAAAATACAGATATGAAAACAATGATATATCATTATTGTTCTTTTAGAATGTTAAAAAAGATATACCATTTTTTTATAGCAGTTAGGCCATAGATTTTAAAGTACTATAGCCTTAAAAGAAATGGACTGAAACTGCCTACACCAAAGATTACTACCATGGAGAAATTGGAAGAATGGTAAATTGGGTTCTGTTTAATTCTTTCAATTTAAGTTTATAATAATTCCTTTCCTTCTTTTAGGTGGTTGGATCAGATGATGAGGAGTATCTCTTTCAAGGATCGAGTTCGGGTAAGGGGAGTCGGAGGAGGAACCAAACATGGACAATCAAGCAAGTAATGGAGGCAAAAACAGTCCCACGCTCAGGGTGACTTAATCCCATGCTTCGTGTGGAGTATGAGTGATCCGAACGAAGTGGCATTTATTGGATCAGCAGCCAATCCACGCTCCGAGTTGAAATCTCACGCTCAGAGTGAGTTAAGTCACGCTACCATTAATATTTTAGTTTTAATTATCTCCGTAATAGCTTCATAACACTTGTAAGGTTAAATAAATAGAGTAGGAAAACCATCTCTCCTCATGAATATCATCATTACAAATAAAAAAATAAAGAGAAAAACCTAATTAAGAAGAAGATAAAAATTGAGAAATCAAACAATAGTCTCTTGATCCGCTCCTTGACACTCATCAATCCATTCGCTATAAATGTCGATAGATTGAGTTAAATTGGTGCAGCGAGTGGTGTAACTTTCTTTGCAGACACAGCAAAAAGCTTCAGCCATTTTCATTATCTTATTGATGGAACACTGAACTGAGTTAGGATGACCGCAAACAGGATAATCAAAACTGGTTTCCAACTTCTTCATCGTCCCAACAACATGCTTTTTTCTTGTTTTTGCCATTTACTTTACTCAGTTATATGAGTGTTTATGTGTACACTCAAATTGATACCAATCAAGTTATAAATTTTTTTGTATAGACTATTGGTCTCCTTAGGTAGAAAATTAGAATACACACACAAAAAGTAGGATTAATATGGAACACTAGTCTACCTTCTCAATAAATAAAACTTCCTATATTAAATACAATTTACTATGTTAAATATAGTTGACGAAATACAGTTGTCATTTAATACAATGGTTGTTTATCTCCCTTCCTCGAGTTGAGCCGGTTTGGCATAAATGTTCAACTCGTTTCGCAGCAAGTGAAAACATCCTTAGCCCTATTTTGAGAAGAAATTAATGGAGGTAAATGAGATTATTGAAAGGTTAAATATCACATTAATTTTGTTTTGAAGTTGTTTTTTAGAGTAAATGAAGGTTAATGGAAGTTAAATGTTTACTTTCTTTAACCTCCTAACTCGGTTAATGGAAGTCACATAAAGATCATTAAAATTTTGTATATGTGTAGAGTAAATTAAAATTTCTTCCTTTTTCTTATTTAAACTCTCAAACAAAAGTTAAACTTTAACAAAAGTTACATCTAATAAACTCTCAAATGAGGTTAATTTTTAACTTTAATTTCTATCACTTCTCTTTCCTTTCCATCACCTCTTTTAACTCTAACCTTATTAACCTCCAGACTCCCAAACCAAGGCTTAGTGAGAGGTTTGCTCAGCACAAGAACAACAACTTGATCAGCCATATAAAGATAATGAACCTGAATGATGCACTATGAGACTCGATCTCGAAAAAAAAGTCAACCTCAATGTGTTTGGTGCATTGTTGAAAAATTAGATTGACAGAAAAAAAAAATAGAGGTGGCACAAGGAAGACCAATTTCTTGAAGTAAAATTTAAAGTCATCCAATCTTAGAAGCTCCATTGGCAAGGGTGGGGCACTCAACTTTTGTAGAAGAATGGGCCAATGTTATCTTGCATTTTCATGTGGTTTTTAGTATATTTTATTCTATTAATCATGCATTTTAAGATAAGTATTTATCATTTTCAAGTGGGATAATGTACCAAAATAGACGTATGATTTTTTTTTGAGAAGTATCAATTTAGGCGTAACGTACAAAATAGCACCAATATACACTTAATGTTTTAAAAAAGTATCAATTTAGGCATCAAGAATGGAACCAGACATTAATGTTTAAATTGATACTTTTTTTAAACATTAAGTGTATATTGGTGCTATTTTGTAAGTTGAGCCTAAATAGATACATCCCAAAAAAACTATAGGCCTATTTTGGTACCATATCCCTTTTCAAGTTGCTTATGTTTATTTTGTGTTTTGAGAGCTTATGCATGTTTTTTTGCGGTTTTAGGTACTATTTGGTGCAAAAATGGCTGTTTTTGAATTATTAATTACTTAAGGAAATAAAGTAGCTCGGACAGAAATGTCTATAACAGTTCTGGAATGAAAAATTTATAACTCTTTAAACCATTTCCAAACTATGTTTATTGGCATTAAATCCTTATTAACCCCCAAAGAATGTTATGACTATCTAAGGTGTTAAATAATGATGAAATTTGTTCCTCACATTTCTTTTGCAAATGCAAATTTAACCTTAACGCATTAAATAATTCAACTTTAATCATAACGTTTCCAAGCAACATTAATTTTAGCATTATTATACTAAAATTTTGAAAAAGCTAGTTTGACTATAATCGTCATATATAATCTTCCAAACGAGTTTTATGATAAATTGAAGTTGTTTCGTATATTTTTTTGTTGTTCATTTGTAATTATATTAGTAATACAGTAAAAAAAAAATAGACAGCTTGTACAAAAATTGTTATTAACATGTTTGTAGGAGACTTAGTTGGTAGCATTTGGGTTAAGGTACAAAAATAGCTCCAACGTTTTGGGTCAGAAGCAATTTTATCTCTACCGTCTAAAATGGTGCAATTTTACCCCTAACGTTGGTAGTCAAGAGCAAATTTACCCAACATTGATAATTTGGGTCATTTCCAAACACTATTACAAACACAGATATTTTTGTTACTTATTTTGCACCAATTTCATATTAATTCGTTCTAAAAAAAAGGATTTCATGTTTTTTTATAATTTAATAATTGAATTGGAATTTAATATTCATAAATTCGGTGAATTTTTTGAATTTTTTCCAATTCGTACAAAAGAAAGTATATTTTTTTATATTTTTTTATTTTTTCACATCCTAACATATGTTTGTGATTTGTTACTGATAAAATCAGGCACGTGTGAAGTATAGATGACAAGATTCATGATCGAGAAAACAATTGGATGAACTATTTCTGAAATTAACTCAATTTATCAATGTTATGGATAAAATGGCTCTTGACCCAAAAAGTTAGGTGTATTTTTGCACCTTAACTCTTAGCATTTCAACATATTTTTTGTAACTGAATTAGTAACACATTAAATATCTTAGACTTAATTGATGTTTGGAAGGTCTAACGAGATAATTAAATGGAGACATTAAGCCCTTAATCATTTATCTTTTAACACATTAAGTGTGTGCGATTCAAACTTTAGTTAGCGTAATTTCAATTACAATCAATTAAAAAAAATTAAGTTTTCAATTTCAATTAATTTGTTTCAATTAAGGCCTTGTTTATATTTAATTAAGAGATTTTATTAATGGAAATTTTTTAGGACCATGGGACTAATACACAAGAGGAATCAATTAATACATGTATATATTTTTTTCTCTACGCCAATCATCTCCATGATAATGGTATGTAAAACGATTCTTATGACCAAGTGTATTATTCTTGAATTACTGTAAAATTTCTTTTATTATAGTGTTAAAGCTTTAAATCATTTGATTAAGTTGAATTTGTGCATTTATTTTTGAGTTTGTTTCACAAAAATCATATTAATTATAAAATTACAATTATATTATATAATAAAACTTACTACCTCGTTCCATAATATAAGTCATTCTAGAGATTTTCACACAAATAAAAAAAATACAATTAATGCAGAGTCTAATTAATCAATTTGCATTGGTTAACTTAAAAAAAAATTGTCTCTCAAGTAATATTTTGGCAATAAGTATTGAAATATTCAAAAAAACACATAGATTAATACAAAAAATTTAATACTTGGACCAAAACAGTAAACTAAAAATTCTTGGAAAACCAAAATGATTTATATTTTGAAAAAAAGCACTTTCTAAAACGATTTATATAATGGTACGGAGGGAGTAATTTTAAATATGTCATTATTTTTTATATATCAAAAAATAAGTATGCTTTGATAATTTAATTTATAAATTTTAAACTACAATTCATAAATTGTAAACGTAAAAAACATATCTTAAACTCATAATTTATAAACCTCAATCGTTAAAATATATTAAAAATGATGGTTTTCTTGGTTAGACATCATCTAAATAATCATTTAACATAGTTGTAACTAATTTTTAAAAACCGTAAATTTCCCTTTAAAAAAAAAATTGGTAAATTACATAAAACTCAAGAAAAGTTTGATTTATTACAAATGACTCAGCTGGTTAAAAATAATACAACTATGTCAAATTAGTTTAAATATATACAACTTTTATCAAATTCTGACACAAAGGGATTATTATTATAATATTTTAAATATTTATAATAAAAAAAAAACAGGAACAACTCCTAATTAGAAAAAAAAAACTGAAAGCAACTTTCTGCATTTTTTGTTTGTGCGAATTCATAAATCGATTGTTCAATAATCTTCAATTTGGCCATTCCTTTCTAAAACTCCATTAAATCATTACTGATATTCATGAATTGAGTCTTCAAATCAATAACTCCAAAACAGAAAAGAAGATTTGAATTCATATTAAAATTGATTTCATCTTATAAGAGCAACTGCATTTAGTGATTAATGATTGAATTCATATTAATTTAGTGTTTAAGATTGAATTCAGATTAAAGTTTTAAATATAGTGATTAGGCATAAATAAACTATAACTAACCAATCTATCTTCCATTCCCACTGTTTCTGTTGATTTTGAAGTTTCATTTTAAACTCCGCATCATTTTGAAGTTTTACTTTGAAAGGCTTGAAGATTGAGTTACTTAAACAGAAACAAGACGACTGGATTTGGAGAAATTGGGGGACGGAATTTCTTGATTTCTTTGTCTAATTGTACTAGTATAGAGGTTGGGTCTAGGAAGAAATCAACTTGGTGGAGAACTTCCAAGTTCAATAGGAAAACTTTCAACCCAGTTAAAAATATTAACAATCGGTGAAAATCAAATCAAATTCATAGTAACATTCCGGTTGAGATTGAAAATCTTGTTATCTTGGGGCTTCTTGGATTTGAAGGTAACCTTTTAACTGGAAATATTTCTGCTGTCATCGGGAAGTTGCAGAAACTAGAGGATTTACATTTGAATATAATAGATTTTCCGGATCCATTTCTTCCCTATTAGGTAACTTGACTAGATTGACAATGGAAGAAAATATTTGGGGGAAGCTATGAATTGAATGTTAGTTTGCATACATAATAGAAAAGGAAATTGAAAAACTGAGAACCAAGAAGAAAACTAAAGAAAACGCAGGACAAAGACAAAAAAAAAAAAAAACTTTAACATCTTCCTGTTATTGAATATATAAAATTTAAATTAGTATATGATATACAAGTGGTTTCTATATATGCACACATTCTTTATAATTAATTTCTTACTTCATAATAAACTTATATGCACAATCTCTTAATTTTATTTACATGTAAAGAAAAATCCCAAAACATTCATTATTATTTCGCATAATATAAGTCATTTGCTAGAACAATAATTTGGTATTAATCAGTTTAGTCTATATTAATATTATACACACATTGATTCTTTATTCACTGGATAAACTAAAAGAGAAAAAACACAAAAATGAAATTTTGTAATTTTTCCTAAATAAAAACAAACTAATTAAATAAAATGTGTAATTCTCAAACTATTCAGAATATGTAAATTCATCATCAACCTTGTCGTTGTCGTTTTATTTTAGACAATTAATCGCATAAGGAATATTTCTTTTGTTACAGTTTATTAAACCTAATATCTTCGATTCATTTGTTATTTTTATCTAATTCACCATAATAAGATTAAGCAAGTAATATTTTTTTGTATTACATTCATCATTTGAATACCAACAAACTCTCATACCGCTGCTGATAAAATCAAAATACCAATAAATTCTCTCTGTCTCTATATTGTTGCTGCTCATAAAATAAATTCCCAAACTATTCAGAATCCGTAAATTGTGCATCATCCTCATCTTCATCACTATCACTGTGTACATCAAAGGAAGGGTCATTGAAAGACTCAAGCTTCAAACACTTTTCCAAAACATCACCTTTGAGTTTCACATTCCAACCCCCTTCAATATTGAGATGTGAAAGAGTAGTGCAGTTAGTAAGTATGGCTTCACGACCCAATTCTCCAAAATACCCAAAACACATCTCAAGTTTCTTTAGACCTGACATTGTATTTTCTATTGCCCTAGCCTCACTATCATCAATTTCCTTAAACATGGCAAATCTCAAGTTTCTTTTCAGATCAATTAGGCCTTTGCAGTTGTTTCCAAATTCTTCAATTCCTTTATTTGTGATATTCAAACAATAACTAATGTCTAAAACACTCAAATTCACTAGTGAACCAGCATGTGTTTCCACCATTTTATCTGTCACTTCACTCATTGGAATTTTCAGCACCTTCGAGTTTTCCCCCCTACAAGTACAGAAAACATATATATTCATGTAAGTAAATCAAATGTATATTTTTCAAGAGCAAGAGAAAGAATCCATATAGTCAAAATGTAATTTTTCCTTGTTAGGAAAAAATGTTAATTCAAATATCAAACTTAAGGAAAGTGTGAAATTTTCCAAAATTATTCTAAACAATCCATTGGCTATCTCTGAAATTCAAATGGAATTTTCTGAACAGTCATAATCTCAAATCAAATGAATCGTTTTTAAACATTCAAACAACACAAAAAGCAGGAAAAGATTTTTAATCAATTACCAGTTGGCAGCATAAAAGAAGCCTGGATCTGCAAGCTTGTAAGCTAGAGCAACTGAAATGAACCTCTATTGCGCTTCATAAGCTTACACGCCACCATGTCAACATCAGGGATAGAACGGTCCCATTTCTGGCACCAGTCTTGGATGTTGAATTCTGACCAACAATAAGGTCCTGAAACACATGCTAACCAATTTTTGCAGACCAACGAAACCAGTCCTACCCTTTCTTCTATCGAAATTCGGATGAGTATCAGAGCTAGTATTTCTGGATTCAGATCCTCCCACCTGAAAGATGAAGATGAAGACCTTTTGGACATTTCAATGTTATTTTCTTTCTTCTGCACAGTCATATTTGCCATGACAACTGAAAATTCAGAAGCAACTTTTGTACTACAATCCTATTCTCCCCTCTTTTTTATACATGTACTGGAATCCTAATACTGGTATTTTAGACATTTTTGTAGTTATTAAAGGGTAAATTTGAATTTTAACTTGAGAGTTTACCGTGGAATAAAATTTGAGTATTATCTAATAGCAAAAGACATTACTTAGTTGTTAAACTTTTTTTAGGTTTTCTAGTTAGTCACACTACCTTTGTTTTTTTAAATCAAGTCCTTAAATTTTTGTTAGGTTTAAAGATTAATTAGATCTCTATTATAAGTTTAAAATCTTCTTTAAAAGCCATTACCCTGTGAAATCCTAAATTAGATCCAAACGTATGCTGACACCGTTATTTTGATGGCTTCTATAACTAGAAAAACAATTTGGTTCTTTTTTTTCCAGTGCAGTTATGATCTGTATTTTATATTTTAGTTTTGACTATCGGTCCAATTGTTTTATATTTTGGTTCGGTTATCATATGTATATTAAATTTTAGTTTTAGTTATGGGTTGAGTTATTTCATATTTTCGATTCATTATTTTGTGATATTCTCAGTTGTTTGTTCAGTTCTAGTAATCAAATAAACCTAACTGATTATATATACACATTTTTTAAAAATATTTTGGTATAACATTGATTTTGGTTTGGATTTAACCGAATATGCTTTTATTAAAAACTGAAGCGATAACAAAAATCTAAAATATTATAAAATATTGATCTGCTTGAACTGAAATTATACAATAGTTGAACTAAAATTTATTTCAATTATTAGTGAGTTTTAGTTAACAGTTTTAATATACGTTAGGAGCCTAATTGGTGATTATAAAAGTCAGGAACTTGGTACTTTTGTAACGTTTAGTGACTAATTTTTTTTAATTAAATTAATGTACCATACCGGTGCTAAAATCTCCGAAAATTATAGCGTCGACAACCTTTCAAGTATATATAGGTCCTTAATTTTTAGGCTTAGGTCCGATCATACCCAAGCGGGGTTAAGGGGTTGATTAGCATGAGAAGGGGTTGACAAGATTTCACTTTTACCGGTGTAATTATTTTCATAAAACTAAGCAACTCGGTAGGTATGATTGAGAGATCAAATAAGGTCCATGCACCTACATAAAAAGAACTAGAAATTTGAAAGCCATTTTAATATTGAGATTTGTGTTTGTGTAGTTGATTTTATGTTGATTCACCTATTTAATTTATAGTTCAAAATCAATAAAGATTGGTATAAATATGTTATTATATTTTATGGATGAACCAAACAAAAATTAACAAACACACAAACTGAATGAAGAGTCTACAAATAATAAAAAGTGAGTTTGTGACGTATATGTGAAATAATATTGTAACAAAGAATGATTATATCATATAATAACAATAATAAAGTGTGTTTTATTTAAAGTAGTCTTCTATATTCAACATTTTTCAAACTTATTTTTCTTCACATGTTTTCAACTTATTGCTAAACTATATCACATGTTTTCAAACTAATAAGTAAATTAAAAACTAAGTTATATATATTCAACTAAGTTATATACATATGGATGATATGTAAAAGATACATTTGATTTACAACCATATAAAAAAACCTAAAGATATAAAATTTTAAAAAATCATTCATAATCTCAAATTCATTTAACAAATATGAAATATGAATGAAATTCATTTATACAAGATTTTCAATATTTTATTAATGGAATAAAAAATATACATGCACCATAACCATAAATGTGAATATTTTATTTCCAATCTTAGAGAGAATTATGGAAATGACAAGGATTAGCAAAAATGAATTCCTTTTGTTTTATTGATGCTTGCATCTGTTTAGCCGAAGGATTAGCAAAACATTTCAATCGCTCTATATAAAAAATACCACTTCCTCCATCAAATCCTACTCCCTCACTTCTCCTTCACTATTCATGATACAATTAAATTTCATCTCTGTCAGTTCCTGCTTCCATTTTATTGCATCCAAACTTTTTTCTATTTCATTGGAGGTTAAGAGAGTTATATATTGTTTTTTTTTTCATGAAGTGAATATATCTTTTTTTTATTAATGAAAAAAAAACAAATGATTGAAATGTTAATATATATATATATATATGGTGAAAAAAATAAAAAATTAAAGAAATAAAAATAAATAAGCAATATTGGGTAAAATTACCATAACAATTTTATAATAAATAATATATGTATACTAGGAATGTTTTGTTAAGTTCTTATCCTCTTATTTTTATTTTGTACACACATAAAGAAAGTAATGTACACATGGTATTATCCATATAGAGAAATGGTGAAGAAAAAAGGAAATATAGAAATAAGTACATCTGCTAAATGAAATAAGAATCTTTATATGGCATTATAAAAGAAAAGAGAAGAAAAGAAAAGAGAACCCTTAATCCGTGAGAAGAAAAATAGACAGACAGCAGCCATGATAATGATGAGGAAAACCTTCTTCTACAACTTTTTTCCGACAAAGGCAGAAGATGAAGCAAGGCATGAGGTGGGGAGGAGTCTGGTAGAAATAAGATATTGGAACCAAAGTGGGTTCGACAGGACAAACCCAAATCAATGGGAGATAAGGCGGGTTATAACCAGAAATGAAGTTGTTACTGGTGAGATAACTCTGTCTGAGGAAGAAATGCTTCAATATGTACTTAAGTCATGGAAACTTGACTCTGCAAAGCATGTTATTAGAGGTAATAAGTGTCTTGTGGTTTTGGTTGATTACACTGAAGATAGAAGGCCTAAAACTTTTCAGAATTGTTATGTTAAGGTTTCAGGGAATACCTATCATGTTGGTTTAATGGATGTTTTTCTTACCAGGTCTGTTAAGCCCGGTGATGAGATTGCCTTGTTTTGGGATATGAGGCCTACTTCTTTTGGCTTTTGTTTTAAATTACTTAGTCACTCCAAATAATACTTCTTTCTTTCTTTCTTATTATTATTATGTTTCTCAGATTGTTTGTTATAACCACAATTCTTCATTAATCAAATATATATGTGTTTTCGAATTTTCACATGCTACTCTTTCGAATTATGTTGGTGAATATTCAGATAGGAAGCTGGGAAAATTAAATTATACAATTTACTCAGTTAGTTAAAATGTTCAATCAAATTTGGCCCTTATATTTTTTTTTATGAAACAACAAGGTTGAATATGGATCATGGATCCTTTGAATTTAGAGCTGAAAAACTTATTAACCACTTTAAGAAAGTTTAGGGACCAATAGATCAGTTTAAGAATATTCAAAGGGCTTATTTGTGTCTTTCAAAAATTTAATTGAACATTTTAAACAAATTCAGGGTTAATAAAACTTTTTCAAAATACATGGGCATTTGAATTTTTTAAACAAATACATGAGAATAAAAATGTATTAAGCAAAAAAAAATGCAATGAACTAACTATAATTTGAAAAGTGCAGGTATTTATAAATGAAATTGATAAGCACCAATGTGGCAAATTAATTGAACGGTCCTTACGATGAAGAATGTGATACACGATTATCCATTTGAGATAATTTTTTAACTTTTTAAACTTACATAGACTGACATATTGACTTCATAAATATACTTAAAGTGAACTGTTGTTGGCCTTCTAAACATATTTCAAGTAGTATGTGTTTCAACTTGTTCAAATCTATTCTTACAATAACATGTAGCAATAGTAGATTATCATGTCTCATTATTAATCATATGTTTATGCGCCTAATGAAAGATTCTTAAAATTTAGTTGGTCAACTAGTTTTATGGACATTTCAAAGGATTCAATATGTATGTAGTCTTTTTGTTTTATAAATTAAAGAAAAAAAAAGAAAAATGGATAAAAAATAATAAAACAAAATAGAGGTAAGATTCATTTATACAGAAAGTATAACAAAAACAACAAGGAAAACTCTTTCAAACTGAATATCGTTTTGTGTAAATTGTAGATAAACAAAACTATAATATTTCATTTTTTAGGAAAAATGGTGCTACTTTCAGAATTTGTTTAAGTAGTTACATATACAAACAAAAATAATAATATTGATTTTATGAAGTTTAAATAATGGTCTAGATTCCATATATACATTGGGGGTAGGTGAAGATTACTAGATCTGTATATATACAGTGGGGATCCATGAGTGATTGTGTTCAATGTATATTATACACCTTGTTGAAAAGAGAAGAGAAAATTATCTCCATGGCTACTCTGGCCAAGATTGCACATGTGGCTCGCAATAACCAAACACAAGGAGTAGGTGTTTCCTCCCTTAGCTATAGTTGATCGCCGGCCACATTGTGCAATTTTAGCCATTAGAGTAGTCTTTATTTGACAGAATTTAACAGATGTGAGGACGACCATTTTCAACTATCAAATTTGGAGCCAAAACCAAGGTGAGTTGTAGTTTGTTTGAGTGCAGTATGATGTTTATAAGTTTTCAAGGTTTTGAGTATATAAAATTAACAGTTATCAATGTTATTTTCTTATTGCAGATTCAAACAAAATCAATCAACAAACCTGATTCATAGGTTGGATTCATTGAAATGTTCTGGGAAGGAAAGAGTACTGAATACATTAGTATTGGACTTCTTTATCTTTTCGGTTTCTGATGTCCTTGTTTGAATATATCTCTTTTTTTTTTAATTCTTCCATTCTTAAATGGAAAATCAAGGTTTTTTTTATTTTTTTGGTTTTTTTTGCCAACCAATTAAATCTTGTATGTTTGTTTATTCAATAGAATGGATATTGAATCTGATGATTATAGTGGATTCAATAGAAAATAAAAATCCTTGTAATGAAAAGGAAAATGCCTACATGCTTATAGACAAATCCTTGCTGATAAATCACATAACAGTCAATGCACAAGAAGAGAAAAAGCTGCTAATGATACCTAGCAATGTGCCAAAGGGGCATGATTTCCAATTCGACAAAAAAAAATAGCATACGAATCATCATAACTTTGGCTGAGACCATAAATGGGAGGCTCTAACAGGAGCTGATGCCCTCTAAATGGGAGGCCCTAGGCGGGTGCTTAGGTCAGCTCCCCCTAGAGCTGCCCTGGCCGAGACATGATTTTCCAAACCTTGAGCTATCTCGAATCAAATCCCACCCATTCAATATAAGCAAATAAGGTTTTCCCCATAAATCCTTAAACCATATCCTAATCTATTGATCAATTAGCGAAATTATATGCAATTCTCAAAACCCCGAGCTACATTCAAATCCCAATCACAACACATATAAGCAAGAATATCCAATTTACTTGGATTATCATTATTCAATCATTTCATTCTAATTTCATAGAAGTTAACAAATCAATTATTCAACAGACTTAGTGAATTAATACCATAAATAATCATTCAAAGAAACAACCAAGAATAATCAAAAGGCCAAGTTGAATTTGGAAGATCAAGTTGAGTGGATTATAGAGGAGGAAGAGCTATTAACTTTTAAAGGCCTGGGAGACGAGAGAGGGAAGAAGAACAGAGATGTTGCTGCCGAACTTTTGAGTGGTCGAAGCATGGGAAGATGAACAATAACTAATGAGGTAGGTAAAGTACTATTTGTTACACTATTACAAATAATTATGTTCTCAGATTTACTCATAGTTGAGAGATTTACTCATAAGGTTGCTAACTCGTTAGCTTTTCTTGAATAAACCTGCCTAGTGCCGCTGGTTTTCACCATTTGCATCTCTATCTTTCTCCTACCCACCTTCCTTTTTTTTTCTATAGATGAATTTTCTCTCTTTGTTTTTTTTATGGAGAATTTTGTTTCTTTGTTGATGATATATATATAACAAGGAATTTAAAGGGTCTGTCACCCTTATGGTAAAATACTTGTAAGATACTATATTTTCCTAATGTGAAGATATGAATAAATTAAATTGTCAAATAAAAACTAATTTTGTTAAACTTATTCTAATCAGATGTAAACACATGTTTATAATTAGAGGATAAATATATGTTTATATCTTTTAAAGAAATTGAAACTAAAAATAAACATCAATTAATAACTTTGTTTCTTCACTTTAAATAATACAATTAATTCTTTAAACCAAAAATAAAATATCAACGAATAAATTTAAATAATACAACTTGAATTGATAAAATTTAAGAATCCACTTTGACGCCTAAAAAAAGAATCCACTTTGAAATTAATACATAAATATATATATATAAGTGTTCATCAAAATATATATATATATATATATATATATATATAAAAGTAAAATTTGTTTATACTAATTAGCTACATATATAATCATCTTATGTTAACGGAGCTTATTCAATTCATGTTCGTTTTATTCAATAATGTACTATGAGCACTAATAAAAATAAAGGGCATAACAACTTTTAACATGCACTCTTGATTGCTCTAGTAAAATACAAAAAAAAAACAGTTGCAATTTGTTTGATTGTGTGTTCACAAGAGCATTTCTATCGTTACAATTTGAAAGTTGAAGTTTAATTTCAGAGGATGACAATTGAAAAAAAAGAACAGATTACATGATATAACAAAAACAAGAAAGATGATATTGGTTTTGAGTAGAATTAAAATGAGTAAATAAACTCCACCAAATCATTTAAGGCATTATAAGAAGAACCACCTTCTCTTATCTCCAATTCTGCTTTGAGTTTGAACTCCATAGCCCTCTTCCTCATTTCCTTCCCTTGTTCATCAACCATCAACCTTTTCACAGCTTTCTCTATCTCTCCTCTCTCCATTTCAGTATCTAATTGCAAACCAACTCTCCAAACTTCACTCACAAATCTTGCAGTCACCTTCTGATCACCAAACCCAGGTCTACACAACAATGGAACCCCTTCACATATACTCTCCAATATTGAATTCCATCCACAATGGCTCCAAAACCCCCCTACTGCTTCATGTCCCAAAACTTCCCTTTGAGGCGCCCATTTCACAATACAACCTCTCTCTCCAACACTTTCAACAAACCCTTCAGGCAATGCTTCTATCCATTTTGAACCATGAACGGAACCCGGCCGAAACACCCACAAGAATGGTTGCCTACTGTTCGCTAAACCCCAAGCCATTTCAGCTATATCCTTCTTTGAATTTGTTACAATGCTTCCTGTGCATATATAGATTACAGAATTGATGGTTTGCTTGTCCAACCATGTTATGCAGCTTTTATCTTCTTCTAAAAAGCAACATGGTGTTGATAGAGAGACAGGGACACGTTTGTGGAGAGGGCCTATTGCAAAGATTGGAACTTGGTTTTGTTTCTGGAATTGTGTCAATGATGAGTCTTCAAGGCATGTCATTGTGTTGCAGATTATAGCCTTGGAACTTCCTATATTCATTGCATTAGATAATAGCTTGAAGAAACTTTGTATGGGCCCAAAATTTGAAATAGGAAGATCCTTTAGTCTGAGTATAGGATGCTCTGGTGCTGGTTCATGTGACATTGGATCTGTGTTATGTAAGTAAATATTAATTGTCTAGTTTCTAGCTTCATTAATCTGTAGACACTTAGTAAGGCAGCATGCTGGAAAAACTGTAAGAAACAATGAACAACCATTCCGATTAAAATGGTTGAGACAACCATTAATCTGTGTTATGTTTCTAGCTTACCTATATTGATTGGATCTATAATTGTCTAGTATAGGGTTGAGACTTGAACTTAAACTTTTGGATATATACAAAGATTGTTTATCACAACAAACATAGTACCTAATTTCATTTAACAAGCCAAGTATTGCTATAGGGATTTTATCAAACTTCTAGATTATGGTTAATTTTTGTCCACCCAAATTTAGATGCCATTTATAGAGGGGACCGGGTCATCTAAGGATGGGGATTCTTAGTTGGCCAACTTATGGTATTAGGGGTACTATATTGTATATTGGTTGTTAATTCTAATAAAATGTTAATTGAAACTTATAGTATAATTTCTTGGTTGGATCACCTGACCTAATCTCCATTACAAAATCCCCTTAGTAGAAGGTTGATGTTTCCCATCACCTGATATTAAACTCTATCAGGTCTATTAAATTAAACTCAATTACTTATAAAGTACACCTATCGATCTTTTATTCATCAAATTAACATCTTCGATTAAGTGATAACTCTTCCTATTTCAGTGTGTTTTCTATCTGAAATACTAATAGTCTATCTACCCATCCACATCTAAACTGCATGTGTATATGCATTTGATCAAAGAAGTGAATTTCAGTAGCTTATAAGTATCAAATTATTAAAAAGTATTTGTTATTTCATCTGGATTCTTCATTTGGAGATTATATGACCAACCTGGTAAGGGGAGACGACCTTCAGCCCTGAGTCGAAAAGCAGGACTGCTGCGAACAAGGAACGTGATAGCATTAGTAGTGCGGAATAAGATGCTTGGAATTTTTAGATTATAAGCAGCAGCTTGAGCAAAGTATGAGATTTCATCGTAAATTATACAAACAATTTCATCCAGTTGAATTAGCTTGCTCAAGCAATCTTGGAAAGGAGCTTTGCAATTTTCATTGAGAAGCAAAACAAGTCCTGTTTTGTCTGAAGAAGACATATCTTCATCTGACAACTTATCTTCCATTGGTAGAATATCAAATTGAGGATGGTCTGAAGAATTTGGGGAGTTCAATTTGGTACTTTGAGCAATGGTGATTAAAAAGCCTTTTGATTTAAGGGTTGCAGCAAGCTGAATCATTGGATTTAAATGCCCCTGGAATGGACTGGGAACTAGTACAAGGCGAACATGTTTCTGTTTTTCTTTTTCATCTTTCATTTCTCCTTGTGTAGAATGTCAAAGGGTGGAAATTATGACCTAATGGCATCTTTTTGTGCTAGGCTACATATGTATAAATTGGTAAATTCTAGGCAACTGCCACTTGTACATATTACCATGACACGTAATGGAATGATTTATTATTTAGGTTTATTAAAAAAAACCCCTCCGGCCATAGTAGGGGTTGAAGAAGAGGGGAAGAACTCTTCTTCTTCAAGGCGTGATGTAACCTAGGGATGGAAGGGCAATTTTGCCATTTCCATCCCTTAATTTTTTTAATGAAAATGGAAAAAACGACGTCGTTTTGTACATTTTCATTTTAAAAAAATAAGGAATGGAAAGGGCGAAATTGCCCTTTCCATCCATTTTTCTTAAAATTCTCTTTCCATCCCTGAACTTAAATAAGAGAGGTTGTTCTCTTTTTTTTCTTTCTTCCGCATAAAGAGAAAGCAAAAGAATAGGTTATGGTTTGATTTGGGGAATCTAATTTAGGGATTTCTAGGTTTAGGTATATGATTTCTAAATTAGTGGTTGCTAAATTATGGATTATTAATATGTTATTTACTTATTAATTGCAATTAATTTCGGAATTTCTAATTTATGGTTTAATTTAGGGTCTGTTTGGTTCAGCTGTTAGCTAATAGCTGTTGCGGTTGCTGTTAGCTGTTTGTAGTTGCAGTAAACTGTTAGCAGTTCCTGTTAGCTATTTGTTATTAGCTGTTTAATTACTAGTGTTTGGTAAAATTATATTGAACTGTTGCTGTTCGAATTTAAAATGTCTAAAATTGACATGTTTTAAATTAATCAACGATTAAATTATAAAAGGGAAAATGTGAAAAAATGCCCATAACGTTTACAAATCTAAAACTGTGCAATTTTACCCCTAATATTAGCAAGTTGGGTCGATTTTTATGATTTAATAATAAAATTGAAAATTAATATTATAAATTTGGTAAAATATTTGAATTTTTTTTTCCAACATATATATATATATATATATATATATATATATATATATTATATAATTTTCTTAAAAAAATCATGTCTAATCATATGTTTGTGATCTGTTACCAACGATGATAAAATGGTGCGCGTGTCAAGTGTAGATAACAATATTAATGACTAAAAAAACAGTTTAATAAATTATTTCTCAAATTGACCCAACTTGTCAATGTTAGAGGTAAAATTGCTTTTGGCTGCCAATATTAGGGGTATAAATGCACAATTTTAAACGTTAAGGGTAAAACTACTCCTAGCTATATATGTTATGGGTATTTTGCACCTTATTCTATTATAAAATAAAAAAAAAATATGTTACACAAATTAATAAAACTAATCTATATAAAAAATAAAAAAATTATTTAATGCAACAAAACTTTATTCTTCCGGTAATTATGTTGTAGAAATATAAATAATGTTAAAGGATAAACATATTTTATGGAAAAAGAATGATAATTTTGTCAATAACAAATAACTACAAACAGCTGTTTATGAAAAGCTCCAAATAGAAGCTTTTCGTGAAACGCTTCAAAACGCTGCAGTTTTCAGAGAAAACGCTAAACGCTTCGGTTATATAAACCTAACCAAACGCTATATTTCCTGCGGTTTGGAGTGAAACGCTAAACGCTCCTCCGAAAAGCTAAAACAAACGCCCACTTAGAGAATCTAATTTAGGGATTTCTAATTTAGGGTTGAATTATTTCTAATTTAGGGTATAATTTAGATATTTCTATTTACTTTAATTTTAATTATGATATTTAGATGTTTTGATTAAATTGAATTAATAATATGTTAAATTTTAGGGGTTTTCATTAAATTGAATTGATAATGTGATAAGTTTTTAAAGATCTTGATTAAATTGAATTGGTGAATTAAATTGGATTTAATTGGTGATATTTAGGGATTTTAGTTTAGAGATTTTGATTAAATTAAATTGGCGAATTGAGTTGAATTAGTGATATTTAGGGATTTTGATTGAATTGGATTGTTGATGTTTAGGTATTTTTTAGATTTTAGTTCAATCAATTACTAATGAACAATGAATATATCGAAAAAAAAATCAAAAGAACTTTTGTATATAAATACATTTGCAATAGGAATCAAATTCTTGAATAGTCGTACGAAAAAAAATTTCTACGTATAATGGAGCCCCCAAGGTTATAGTCCTGGCTCCGCCCATGTTTGTCACTGTTATCATTGATCCACCTTTTTGACATTTGACTCCCGCTTCAATATGTTAAATTCTCTCTTTCCCTATTTTACCCCTTTCATCATGAGAAAAAGAGAAATTAACATGTTAAAGTGTCAGTCGAAGGTCCATATGGTATCCAAAATTTTATCCTTTGCTCCAAGTGATATCAGTAGTAAAAGTTGCCCCCAAACTCATTAGTGACATTTGATATATTTAGATAAAAAATATTCAATAGGTTAAATTTTCAGCATGACACAATTTTTAATACGTGACATTTACACATGACAATTATATAATTTTTTTATTCATATAGACTTAATATATGGATAAATGAGGAATTTTTTTTTCTTCTAATTTGTCGACCTATAAAATTTATATAGAAATAAAATAATTAAAATAATTATCATATGTATATATGTCATACGTTAAAAATTGGGTTAAATAACCCTAAAAGAAATTAATTATCTTATTTAAAATGAATTAATAAATAGGATAAATTTTCATCAAAATGATAAATGTAGAGATACCACGTGAGATAAATGTTACTGATAGTACATGACCAAATGATTTGGATGGCCAAATAACCCTTTATGTTTTTCTTTTTGTTTTCCTTGGCTTGTGTTGTCTCCTGAATAGACTCTAGCAAGTGCACTAGATACAAGTAATAAAGTGATAAGTCAAGTATCGTATCCACAGGGATTGAGGATCAAAGTTTACAAGAAATACTTTGCAGAACAGGGTGTTCGTAGTGTGTGATTCTTTTATATTGACAGATGTTGGTAGTTATGAAAACTAGTGACTAAACAAGTTGCTTTGCGTGTGAAACTGATTACTTGATAATGATAATAAAGGGAACAGGCTAAGCACAGCGGAACAAGTTACTGCAAGCCTCCAAACACCCTAATAAGTCATGAATGATGCAACTGAAGCCAAGGTTTCTGCTTTAACACTCACTTAAGTCAACTCTCATGTGTTCTCAAGATTCTAAGACTTACTAAAACCAATAGCGTCCTACAGGTTTGTTCTTTCTTGCATTAAGATTTAAGCAGCATTTCAAATGAGAAAACCCTTGATAAAACCACCTAACATTTCTGCTTCGGGGTTGGATGTTTGATAGAGCGTTCGGTGAAGATGAAAGCAGTGTCCTATCATTCATCTACCACAAGCATACATGCATAAGCATTGGAATATAAAGCCTCAACAAACACTTCCTACATTAACATCATTCATTCATTACTAGACTTGGGAAACTTACATTACCGGCCCCGACTGGTCGAGCCCATTCAAAAGGATTACTCACTCATACTGGCGAGTGAGCAATCTGCTAGTTTAAAGCTCTGAAACTCCATCTATGGAGCTCTCCTTCCTCCGCAAGGTCTATATTTGTGTTTTCTAAAAAGTGCGATCCCTTTCCTTCATTACTACCTTTATTTAAAGGAGAGGACATGGTCCAAAACGGTACTAGAAAAGTATCCGCTCAAAATATATTACAAAACAAAGTCAAAAGTTTAGAAATCTAAAAATTGCTAAAAGTGGTGAAGATCATTTTGACCCTTCAACACTCAAGGGCCGAGCTTTCTTTTTATCATGTTGCTTTCCGCCTGCACTTATCCGCCTCTCTGCCTGCAACTACTGTCGTACCTTCGTCCTGTCTAGTCGCTGTCTATCATCAGAAGTTCCGGCGTTTGATCGCTGGATCGAAGAATGGCATAATCTTCTCTTGGTATGTGCGAACAGGTTGCTTCCAGTCTATTCGGCTAAGTCTTTCCTTATCTGCATAAAAGCACCTATAAGACCTTCTTTCTTGCAATAAAACACTACAAACACCCTTAATTCATTATAATTAATACGTTAAAATGTAGTCAATTTCATGCCTAACAAATACCCCCAAATTGAATCTTTGCTTGTCCTCAAGTAAACAACAAATAGAAAACAAATTAAACTACAAGAAAAAAGAGTTAGGAATGAAAGAATACGGAGACAAGATTTGAATGTTTTTAGTGAATTTGAAAGGACGATAGTAATTGTTTTTGCTCTGAAGAGATAATGACAGAATATGTGCAAGTTATGATTTTTTTTTTTGATTAGGTTATACCAGTGCAAGATCGTGTACCCTTCTCGAGAAATTCCTTAAAGCTTAAAATTAGACCTCAAATTTCACAAAGAACAACCTGTCTCTCTTAATGCCTTACCAAGGAATGGAATTTTTCACTCGCTCTCGTATGATATTTGTTTGCCATAGGGAAAGGAATTACAACTTCACTCCTCAGCTCAGAAAATATACCCTTAGGGTGTGAGTTTGCTTTTTGGTCCTGTGTCTATGGATCAACATTTTTCCAAACATAGTCCAAAGGTCTTGATCATAGGTTGTAATGTTAGGCTAAGGCTCAGGCATGGAAGTGAATGGCTTTTTAAGTGTCAAAATTTTGTCTCCATGCAACAAAATTTTATTATACCCAATTCTCAGCACATGAGCAATTCTTGTTCTTACCCTAAACACTCTACACAGCCTGTTTCATAACAATGGCCAGACTATTCTTTTAAACACACAAAAGATAACCATCCAAGCATTCTATTTCATGTTCCAGATTAAAAGACTTTATTCAAAGATTTTTATCTTCTCATATTCCAGCATCATACCTCAAATGTCAGTATTTTTATCTACATAACTCATATTTTTGTATTTCTCTTCTTGTTTCAAAGCATGAGACAGATTCAAGGTATTCTGGAATAAGAGTGAAAGGAATGGGTTTCTTTATGTGGTGTGTGTTTAAGAAAGAACAGGCTAAGGCTCAAGTTGGTTATCCTAATAATGTGAGTGCAATGCACGGGTAGGCTATTTGTGTAGTGAATTGTGAATCCAAATGCCTTTTTCCTCCTATGGTTGTCAAAAAGAATCTCCATGTCAACAGGGCATACCCAAGCAAATTCTCCCTAAAGATAGTAAGTGTTGGCCCACTCATAAAAAGAAACAATGCATATTCAAATGCAATTGCAGGCTCAAGTTCTCACTATTTTAGGGGGCTATGCATTAAGGCAAAAGGGTCCTTTTGTGAAAAAAGATTTAAAATTTCAAAATTTGCGGAACTTCAAGACTCGGGAAGACATAAATCAAACACTAGGCTATCCTCATACATTCCACTCATAACCAGCACAGTCTGTTCAGTGATTACTCTAAAACAAAACAATCGAAACACAAGAATATGTACTAAGAAATGATCATAATGAGGAATATATACGAAGAAAATTTACTAAGGAAAATATGAATCAAAGATCACAGGGGGTTACTTGTTATTCATAAGATTTAACTAATTAACAACTTGTTCAGGCTTTTTATCATGTTTATGCATACAGATATTGTAATTTGTAATCCCTCCCCACCCCCAAATTAGAATGAAACATTGTCCTCAATGTTGGTATGAAGGAAAGCAAACAATAAACAATAGCCGCATGATAAAGTACAGAGTGATCAAGAACTTGAAAAGAAGGGTGATAGATGTTACCAGATGCTTAGGACATCGACATATTTGAAGTAATCAGGCGGGAGGGGAAAGAGAGGAATCAACCTCTCTCTCCGCAGCGGCAGTAGTGCCATCCCCTTTCGAGGAGGCAGCGGTGTTGGCAGGTGTTTCAAGTTTAGTTCTTACCGGACTTTTGATCGAAAAACCAGATGGACTCTCCTTCCCATGTTCCTCAATACAAAGAGTTTTCAGAATGTCGTCTCTCCCTGCTGCGCAGCATATTTTTGCTCAAGAGCAAATATCATTTCTCTGTTGGCCTGGTTTTGAGCAAACAGGGCATGGAACTTGGTAAGAATGTCTTCATTGGTGAGCTTGGCACACTTCTGGTAAAAGCCCAAATCTTTGGCGTGCTCGATCTGTTCCGACTCGGAGGATACTGACACAGTGGGTTCATTCTTTCGCTTTCTACTTTCAACTCTTCTGGCTTCCACAAAATGCGGCATCCACACCCATTTCCCATTGACCATCCTTCCAAACAACATACTCTGAAGGCTCTTCAAATCTATCTGGTCTGGGTGGTTAACCACCGTGAGCCGATTCTTATCCTCAGGTTTGAACACCCCAATGGCTTCCGCTATACGGGTTACAATACTACCACAGCAAATTACCGACGAGTTCTTCTTTCCAAATGCACTAATATACTCCCCAAACCAGAAACCTAGGTTCATCCTTTTTCCTTGCACCATACTCCACAGAGCGGTGAGGTCGGCATGAGGTATGGTGGCCTTATTCTCACGTGCGAATATGGTGCCTGAGACCAGCTTGTGTAGATACCTGATAGCATAATCCTCGATACTCGACGCCTTGGATGCACTTCCATCATAACTTGGCTGGTCCGAGATTGAATGCCAGAAAGTCGAAGGGATGAGCTCATCAGGGGTTTCAGTGAGCGCCCCTTTGTATCCTTCCGACTCCAAGTTGTCGTCATCCGCCGCTCCTAGGAGATTGTTGAATATGTTCAAGGATGGCCGTTGAGTGTGGTTCATGAGCCGGAAACTAAATTTCCCTTCCTCATCAGGGTTGGTGATTTCGAGATCATGTTTGAAAGTTGCAAGAAACTCCAAGGTGAGTTCTTTATATGCCGTTTCATTCATCTCAAAGAAGCACCCGAAATGCTGTTGAGCGATTTCCGCAAGTGCACGGTATACGCTTGTAGTAATAAAAGATATCGAACCCACAGAGAACGCTTTTTAACTAAAACTTTATTTAATTCGGTTTAATCACGTGTTTAGGTTTAATAAAAGAAATATGTTTAGTTGATGGAATAGGTTTTGGTAAATTAGGATTAGATAGAAAGATTATATCGAGTTTAGAGAACAATTCCGTTTGGAATTTTGATTACAAAACAGATACTTCCGTAATCGGAATGAAATAGATCTTATTTTCATAAAGCAAAGTAAACAACTTTAGCTTTGTGAGATTATGGACATGTAACAATATAATAATTTACTCAATTAAATGGCTTCGAACCATAGAAATCCCTCTAGCGTAGAGACGATTCCTACCTTAATCAAACTAGTGTTTTACTTCTGATAAGCCGCGATCAGCGATCATGTCATCCATAAAAACTAAATTTGTTAAGTGTTCAACAAAGTTCTTATAAGAATAAGATGGAATAGAACGTTTTAATAAAAACACCAATATATCATTTTGAAAATCATTTTGTCAGAACAATATCAAAATAACAACAGTAAGAATATATTGAATAAATAAGTATATCATTAATTGAAATGTGAATTTTCACAAGTTAACAGAGAAGTAGAAACTTGGATAGCATTGTAACGAAGACTTTGAGATCCGGGTCGTCAATCTTTCTCTCAAACTTCGTAGGCTCGTCAAACCATATGTGCTTCAGCCGTCAATTCTTCTCGCTGGATCTTTGGAATAGAGACTGGTCCCGTCCACTATCAGAATGAAAACTAAACTAATACTGTGTTTATAACTAATCTAAATACAATTCGTGTACAACACGATTGTTTACAGAAATGAAATCTAACTTTCTGATTCTTTTCTGAATCAGAAACTCAACATAACAACTTTCTTCTCTAATTTCTCTAACTTTTCCAACTTAACCAACCTTGATTTCTGAAATGGATCACTTATTTATAGTTGGTGAAGGGTTGTAAATGACGGGCCGTGTCTGCTGGTGAAGGGTTGCTTTTATCCGAACGAACAGACGCGTTTTTACGAATTAAACATGTGTTTTGTGTGCAGGAAGACTTGCTGTCGTGACTGAGATTCTGAAAATCTCAGTCACGACAGGGGGTATAGGGGCGAGCTTGAATACGTTGTTTTCCCTCGGTCTGGCCTCTGTAAGTCGCGACTGAGATTTTGAGAATCTCAGTCGCGACAGAGAGATGTTCTCCCTGGCGTTCGACTGTTTTTCGTCCTCCTCGAGCGTTCTTCTGACTGATATGCATTCTTGGTACGTTTTTAAGGTTTTTCCTCCATTTTAGCTCCGTTTTAGCTCCGTTTTAGCTCCTATTTGGATTTTACCAAATATTTAGGTACCTTGCATCAAAGAAGTAAATAAAGACGTAAAAGTATTCCAAATGAATATAATTAACATGATTTTAATGTAAATTTAACGTATTTATATATGATATTTTAGGTATATTTTGGGCTTAAGAAACTCTCACACTTAAGCTTTTGCTAGTCCCGAGCAAAATTTCACTGAATTTATTCTTTAATCAATCTCTTTATAAACAGAACATATACCCATATATTCCTCTTTGAATTAGTTAAACCGAAAGATAAACTTTTCACGGTATATTTTATACGCAAGGTATCAAACTAGCTAGTGTAAAAGAGATATATTACTCGTCTTGTATTTCAATTTTTATATTGAAGTATTCGGGACGGTGTAAGCACGCATGTTTTTGAATCTTTCGTCTCAAGGCATTTCTAAGCACAAAATTTCCTTTCCCAAACCTAAACTATTACAAATATGGATTTAAGGATTTGGGTTTAATATATTTGCTTAGTTACGCCCAAGATAAGGGTGGTCTCGATCGTAACTTTATACGCATTTTATTTGCTTTCGTGTTCGTTTAAGAGGTACCGACCATGCCATGGGTGGACGCAATCGTTACTTAAAACTTTAAACACGTTTAATTTTTGCTTTAATTTTTTAACGTTCCTTTCATACCTCGACCGTGATAAGGGTGGTCGCAATCGTGGCCAAAAGTAAACGCTACTTAATTTTCTTCCCTTTCATACCTCGATTGTGATAAGGTTGGTCTCAATCGTGGCCAAAAGTTAAGAATACGACTACTTGATTTAATATGAAAATAAAATTGGGAAAGAAAAATAGCACATTCATCCTATATTGACTCGAAATTCAACATGTATTATGGCTAAAGTTTCCTTAAAAACTTCAATTGGTTTTTAATGTAAGACGAAAAATAATATCGAGCTAAAAAGCTAAAGTTATTAGTTCGATTTATGCCTATAAACCTAATTGAAAATTGAAAATAAGATTTATATTTATCATGAATTCATGATATAAAATAGAGATTTGAAACTAAAGAAATTTTACTTATATACATTTACTCGAGACGTTTTTGATAAAATCGTATCGGAGATTTGTAAAAATATTTGTAAAAATATAGCCCATATAGAAATATTATTTCTATCAATAATGATAACCTTAAAATATGCTTAACATTATTTTGAAAGTTAAAGTGTTTGAAAACATACGAAATATATACTTTAACAAAAATATATGTTTATGAAAAATTGCTATTATTGGTGAAAAAGTGTTGCAAGTGAAAAAGTGTTGCAAAAAAATGTTGAAAAATTGTTGCATATTATACTTTACTTAAAATTGAATAACAACATGCATTTATACTTAAATAAATAGCATTCATTCTTTTTCGTTGCATTCATTCGTACTTAAAAATAAAATGGATATGAAATACCTCCTCCCACACTTAATTTGGACCATGTCCTCATTTGTGCAAAAAGCGATAAAACACGAAAAATAGGACGAAATAAATCATACGAATTAGAAATGAAAAATAGAATACCATAACATTCAAACATTAATAATAAAGATAATTGTACCAAACATAAGTAAAAATATTGTACCAAACCGAATAAAACATAATAATAATAACGAAAATGAGGTAAAGAGAGAAACGATAAAACCTATCAAGGTGATGGTGGTGGAGAAGGCGTAGTCTCAACTCCTTGGAGTCGGAAGAAAGAGAGCATCCGGCGACGAGTAGTCTTGTGCTCACGACTCAACGTAGTGATCCTTGAACTCATTTCGGCATTATTGGCAACGACTTCATCTAACCGCAAATTCATGTGACGGTTATGCTCGTTCATTTGTGTCAAAACACGTTGCCATCCAACTTGTTCTTCTGCATTTGGTTCCATATTTGCTTGCTCGGTGGCATTAACATCAACATTCTCCTCTTCTTCTTCTTCGTCATCAAATTCCTCTTCATCCTCCTCATTATCATCTTGGGCACCTAAACCTTGAGAACCCGAGGCTTCACTACTCATCGTAGCAAAAACACGTCTCGTGCGATCCGCATAAGATATAAAAGCGGGTGGTCCCAACTTCTTCAATAAATTGGCCCTTTGAAGTGCCGTGAGATCCAATGATGGTAAACCAACATGAGGCATATTTTGATAATCCGCTAATTCACCTCGAGCGCCCAAAACAATGCCGGTAATCAAATTACCCATAGGCACTTGCTTATTGCGGGACTTGGAAGCTCGAACTAAGTTAGTAAATATCATTTCAATACTATCAATTGTCAAACCCTTAAAAATAGCATCAAACATAACCAAATCACGAACTTGCACTTTTGAACTTTCAACCCGACCAAATAAGGAGAAGGATAAAAACTTGTGAAAGAATAATACACAATCATCCTTAATTAGCTTACTAGATGTATTCTTTGGACTAAAAACATCTAAACCGGTTAAAGAATTCCAAACCGTGTGTGAATCAAAAGGCTTTGGCTTTGAATAAAAATTTCGAGTAGGAAAACCAAACCAACGGTTCATGGCCGCATACCCAACATCATAACGAACTCCATCACTCCGAAAAGAGATAACTCCTTTCTTCTTGTCATAGGTTAGAGTAACCAAAAACTCAATAATATGCGTTTTAAGACTAGGAAAACGCATACTAGAAAATCGTTTCCAACCAAGAACGGTAAGAAATTCATCAATACGCTCGGTAAAAGAAAGAGTATTTACCGTGTCGGTGTCAAGAAAAGGCATGTCGACGAACTCTACGAGGACATTAGAAAACCAGCGATATTTGCGTCCTTCGGCTTCCGACGTGATATCGAACGGTGCTCCATATTGAACCCGTAATCTATTGATCTCGGTGGCCTTGGCTTTGTTTGCAACGGTCTTTTGTCTAGGCATATTGTTTTGGTTTGTGAAATTTGGGTGAAAATAGATGAAATTTGGGTGAAATAGGTGAAGTAATATGAAAGGATGAAAGTTAGAATGAAAGATAATGGTGGTGAATTGGGGAAGAAGATGAATAGGGTAAAAATTTATGGGGAAGATGAGTGAATCTTGTTATTGGGAAGAGAAAAGATGGTTGATTGGTGTAAAAATAGGTGATATATATAGGTGTAAGTAATAGGTATTGATTAGGATAGTTGAATAGGGTAGTAAATAGAGTAGGAATAGGAAAAGATTGTGAAAATTTCGCCCAATCCTGCACCTACATGTCGCAGGTCGCGACTGAGATTTTCAAAATCTCAGTCGCGACAGCAAGTAGGGAGAGGGGCGAAATTTTTGCCTAAAAATCTTCCTTCGCTGTCTCAACTGAGAATTCGAAATCTCAACTGAGATTTTGAAAAATCTGGGTAAAAGTGGGACTGTTTGTGATGATTTTAACACTTCAAAACCAATTCCTCCGTGAAGTAAGTGACACTAATGTAAATATTAATCCCTGAAACTGAGATAAACAAAACTAAAACATTAAATTAAAGGAAACCCAAAGGTTGTTCCTTAAAAAAAAAGAAATAAACTAAAGAATTAATGCACTTTTATTTATCATTTGTAAACAATACCATAATATACATCTACATAGAAACATTATAAAAACATAATTTACAATCAAGCACTCATATATATATTAAAAACAACAAACAGAAACACATAAAATATATATATCCCTAACTAAATGACAGACGACGTGCATTGGCCCTTTTTATCTTCGTTTGAATGAAGACTTGCCTCTCTGGTGCAGAAAGGAATGTTGGACCAGAAAGGAAAACTCGTTTGACAAGTCCCTCGTTCTCCAAGAACTCGTAGTCTAAAATCGGGTATGGTTCTGTAGCAGTCCAAGGAACAGAAATGGTTCCCTTGGCTCCTAAAATTATTCCACATATGATGTTGGCGAACCCAATCTTCCGTTTCTTCGAACGGGAAGCAGCAACTAACCCCTCCATCAAAATCTTTGAGGAGTTAACTGAGTTGTCTTGGAAAATGTCGCCCAACACATAAAGATCAGTATCTTTCACAATATTGCTACTGACTCGACCAAAAAGGCTGTGACAGAGGAATTTATGCAGATACAACATGGAATTAGAATTAATGGATTTGTTGAAGGCAAGACGTGGATTGAATCGCCTAAATCCTGTTAGCATCCTCCATATGTCTCTAGAAGTCATATCCCTTCCAGGATGGTGTTGAGTTGTGTCTCGGGGTGGAAATCCAAACCAATTGTGAAGTTCTGGATAGCCAAAAGTAAATACCTTCCCCTCACAACGAAAACTGAGACGAACATGTCTCTTGTTGACGAACCGAACTGTGGAGAAAAATTCCAGAACCCAATTTCCAATAATAGGAAATTTCATATGAACAAATTTTGACCAACTCAAATTAGTCAGATAGCGATCAATGTCTTTGCTTATCCCGAGTTCCTCGTTCAGAAACTCGTCCAGATACATCATGCCAAAGAACTGAGCATATCTGAATTGCATAAAACGTTTCCCCTCGTCATGGTTATAAATGGGAAACCATGCTCCATATCTATCGGAGATATCAACTTTCTCTTTTCGAGAAGAATTTTGTTTTTGAATGTTCTTCAAAGACTTAGTCATGTTTGTGATAGAAAAGAAAAATGAAGTCTGTAGGATTTGAGAACTTGAGAAAGAAATTTAGAAAGATGAAGTAAAATGGAAGAAGCCTGATCCTACAGGAATATATAAGAACTATAAGTGAAAGGTTATGTCTGTTAGAAAGAAATAGGTGTCAAAGTGATACCTCTTCGATTTAACTGACAGAAAATTTTGAAGAAAGAAGACTGTAATCACTTACAGTTATTTCAAATGTAAAAAGACAGAAAATTTCTCAACTGAGATTTCCAAATCCTGGAACATAGAAAATCTCAACTGAGATTTCTGCATATATAATTTCTAAATAACACTTAACACTTAATGAAAATATCATAACATGACTAAATTAAAATTTTAATGTGAACAAAACTCATTTGTACTTAATGATAAATATATAAAAATAAAAAATTAAAGTAAATAAATTAAATAAAAAAAAACAAATAAATTAAAAAGAAGAAGAATAATATTTATAAATATAAAATAAATAATAAAATAAAAAAAAAACTATAAATTAAAAACATGAAAATCAAAGAAATTAATTTTTATAAAATTTATCCACGGATTCAATTGCTTGAATAGGAACTCCGTCGAAATAAATTTTGCAACGATTACCATTGACCTTAAATCGGTCACCATTAGACTTTTCTAGCTCCAATGTTCCGTAATCAAATGTTTGAACAACCAAAAATGGTCCAGCCCATCTAGATTTTAGCTTACCTGGAAATAATTTTAATCTAGAATTAAAAAGTAAGACCTTATCTCCAACATTAAAGTTTTTAATTTTGATTTTGGCATCATGCCACTTTTTAATTTTCTCCTTATAAATGCTCGCATTTTCGTAGGACAAATAGCGTAATTCATCCAACTCGTTTAAGTCAAACAAACGCTTTTTCCCTGCGCTTTGCAAATCATAATTAAGAGTTTTTATAGCCCAATATGCTTTATGTTCTAATTCAACCGGCAAATGACAAGCTTTACCATAGACTAATCTATAAGGTGTCATCCCGATAGGCGTTTTAAATGCAGTACGGTATGCCCATAATGCATCGTCAAGTTTATGTGCCCAGTCTCTTCTAGAAGACGAAACTGTTTTCTCAAGTATCCATTTGAGTTCTCTATTTGAAATTTCTGCTTGACCATTCGTTTGAGGATGGTACGGTGTAGAGATACGATGGTGTACTCCGTATTTTTTCATAAGTAACTCAAAAGCTCTATTTACGAAGTGAGTACCACCGTCGCTTACCATAACCCTAGGAACTCCAAATCGACAGAATATTGAATTTAAAAACTTAACAACTACTTTAGAATCATTTGTCGGGGTTGCAATTGCTTCAACCCACTTTGAAACATAATCTACGGCTACTAATATGTAATTTTTGCCAAAAGAAGGAGGAAAAGGACCCATGAAATCAATTCCCCATACGTCGAAGATTTCAACTTCCAATATGTTCGTAAGAGGCATCTCATCTTTCCTTCCTATATTCCATGTTCTTTGACACTTATCACAGCGGATAATAAATGAACGGACATCTTTAAACAGAGTAGGCCAAAAGAATCTGCATTCAAGTATTCTAGCTGCTGTTTTGCTTACGCTATTATGACCTCCGTAAGCGCTAGCATGACATTCTATCATTATAGAGTCATGTTCAAACTCACTAACACATCTCCTAAATATTCCATCGCCGCATGTTTTGAACAAGAATGGATCTTCCCAAAAATATTTCTTAACTTCTGAAAAGAATTTCTTCTTTTGCTGGTAAGTCAATCCATCTGGCACAACATGTGCAGCTAAGTAATTGGCTATATCCGCATACCATGGAGTTATGACACTTTGTAATTGTATGAGATGTTCATCGGGGAAATCATCTCGAATGCCTGATGTTTCACCGATGGGACCGTTTTCATCCTCAAGTCTTGACAGATGATCGGCGACCAGGTTTTCAACTCCCTTTTTGTCTTTAATCTCAATGTCAAATTCTTGCAATAGTAAAACCCATCTAATAAGACATGGTTTTGCATCTTTCTTAGCAAATAAATATCGTAAAGCTGCATGATTAGTATAAATAATAACTTTAGATCCTAACAAATAAGATCGGAACTTATCGCATGCAAAAACTACTGCTAACATTTCTTTTTCAGTTGTGGTGTAATTTAGTTGTGCACCGGACAATGTGTGACTCGCATAATATATAACATGAAGTTTCTTATCCTTCCTTTGACCTAATACACATCCTACAGCTAAGTCACTCGCATCACACATAATTTCGAAAGGTAGATTCCAATCGGGTTTTGATATTATTGGTGTACTGACTAAAGCCGTTTTCAAAGTATTGAAAGCTTGTAAACAATCTTTATTAAAATCAAAAGTTGAATCCTTCATAAGCAAATTAGTAAGTGGTTTGGAAATTACAGAAAAATTCTTTATAAACCGTCTGTAAAAACCTGCATGACCTAAAAATGATCTTACTCCCTTAACAGTGGTTGGTGGGGGTAATTTTTCTATAACTGAAGTCTTTGCTCTGTCCACTTCTAAACCTTTTTCAGAAATTTTATGACCTAAAACAATTCCTTCATCTACCATGAAATGACATTTTTCCCAATTTAAAACTAAATTCGTTTCCTCACATCTAGACAATACTTTATCTAAGTTCTGTAAACATGCATTGAAAGAATCTCCATAAACTGAAAAATCATCCATGAAAACTTCCATTATGTCTTCAATGAAGTCATTAAATATTGCTGTCATACATCGTTGAAAAGTTGCTGGTGCATTACATAGACCAAAAAGCATTCTCCTATATGCAAATGTTCCGTAAGGACATGTGAAGGTTGTTTTGTCTTGGTCATCCGGGTAAATGTAAATTTGAAAGAATCCGGAATAACCGTCTAGAAAACAGTAAAATGCATGACCGGCTATCCTTTCGATCATTTGATCAATGAAAGGTAGAGGAAAATGATCTTTCCTGGTTGCTTTGTTTAGGTTCCTATAGTCTATACAAACCCTCCAACCGGTGGTGGTTCGTGTAGGTATAAGTTCACCTTCATCATTTCTTACAACAGTTATGCCTCCCTTTTTAGGTACACAATGGATTGGACTAACCCATTCACTATCCGAGATCGGATAAATGATTCCATTGTCTAAAAGTTTAGTAATCTCATTTTTGACTACTTCCTTCATGTTCGGATTTAAGCGTCTTTGCCTATCCGCTTTAGGTGGCTTATCCTCTTCTAAGTGAATTCTATGCATTACTATACTAGGATTAATTCCTTTTAGGTCTGAAATTTGCCATCCCAAACTTCCTATCCTATTTCTAACAACATCTTTCAATTTTTCTTCTTGATCGCTTGTTAATTTGTTAGAAATAATTATAGGTAGAGAATCGCCTTCGCCTAAGAAAGCATACCTCAAATGACTGGGTAACTCTTTAAGTTCTAATTTAGGGGGTGTTACAATCGAAGGCGGAACTGGTCCATCTTCTCTAATCAAAGGCTCTGGGTCCTTATCATCTAATTCCTCGTTTACTATAGGTTCAATTATTTCTTCACTTTGAATTACATCATTGACACATTCCTCGACTAAATCAAGTTTCATACAAGCGAATTCCTCCATAGGGTATTTCATCGCTTTGTTCATGTTAAACTCGACCTTATCTTCTCCTATCCTTAAAACTACCTTCCCTTCCGACACATCTACTAGAGCGCGTCCCGTGTTCATAAACGGTCTGCCAAAAATTAAAGGGCAATTTACATCATATGCAAAGTCTAAGATAACAAAATCGGTAGGAAAAATAAATTTATCGACTTTGACTAAAACATCTTCAATTATACCATACGGCCTTTTAGTGGTTTGATCCGCTAATTGCAAAACCATATTGGTACGTTTGATATCTTCTTCTAAACCTAACTTGTTAAAAATAGACAATGGCATTAAGTTTATACTTGCTCCTAAATCACAAAGACAACTTGGGAATTCAATATCTCCCAACTTACACGGAATAGTAAAACATCCGGGATCCTTGAGTTTAGTGGGCAAATTACTTGATACTATTGAACTACAGTCTTCAGTTAACGAAATGGATGAAATTCCTTCCCAACTGATTTTCTTTGAAATCAAATCCTTTAAAAACTTACCATAGTTAGGAATTTGTGTTATTGCATCCATAAACGTCAAATTGATATGCAAATTTTTGAGTTTATCCAAAAACGTTAGAAGTTGTTTATCATAGTCCTTATTTCGGACTTTGTGTGGAAAAGGTGGTTTGGGTACAAAAGTTTTAGTACCTGTGTCAAATGGTGAAATATTTGTGTTTAAGATATCTTCTTTGGACTTCGGTAAATCATTTCCTGATAATGTTGCATCTTTGGGCATTTCAGGCCCTTGATAATTTTTTCCTGAACGAAGAGTAATAGCCTTCACCTGCTCTTTCGGATTTTCTTCCGTATGGCTGGGAAGACTTCCCTCTTTTCGGGATGGAATTGATTTAGCAAGTTGACCAATTTGAACCTCCAAATTATGGATGCTAGATGAGTGGTTTTTAATAAGCTGATCGAATTTATTTTCGATCCGTTTAAAACCATCATCGTGATTACTTATTTTTCCACTGATAGCATCTATAAACTTGTCGATTTTAGAAGATAAAGTGCTAATCGTATCTCTTGACTGATTTTGATAATTAGTCGTACGATTTTGATTAGCACTAATATTATTGTTACTGTTATCTTTCCAATTAAAGTTAGGATGATTCCTCCATCCAGAATTATAAGTATTAGAGTAAGGATTATTAGTTTGGTTTTGCCCTTGGACAAAATTTACCTGTTCAATCTCACTCATATTTTCGTAATCCACATCCGTTTGGATTGGATTACCATTGGTATCGCGTGGTGCCATAAATTTGTCAATTTTATGCGATAAAGCAGAAAATTGGGCTTGTAGCATCGCGACTGGATCAAGTTCAACTATACCTTTAACTGACGATGAGGTTGAGGATGATGGTTTTGCCACCGGTATATGTCCACGTTCCGCGGGCCACATACTGCTGTTGATTGCCATTTCCTCCAAAAGTTCTCTCGCTTGGGCTGATGTTTTCTTCATAAATAGCCCTCCCGACATAGCATCTAATGAACCCCTAGTTGTAGGATTCAGTCCATTGTAAAATGTTTGCATTAAAAGTTCAGCGGGTAATTGGTGGTGTGGGCATAAACGTTGAAGTTCTTTAGAACGTTCCCAAGTTTCATAAAGGGTCTCATTATCATTTTGAGAAAAAGATGTTAACTCCTTTATGACTCTTGCGGTTTTTGCTAAAGGAAAATATTTAGATAAAAACGCTTGGGCTAATTGTTCCCAAGTGGCAAAAGTTGCGGCTGGCATAGAAGTTAACCATTCTTTGGCTCTATCCTTCAAAGTGAAAGGAAAGAGGCGAAGTTTGATTGCTTCTGCAGTCACATCTGGAATTTTAAATGTGTCACAAATTTCTAGGAAATTTGTTAAATGGGTGTTAGGATTTTCGTTAGGTAACCCGTAAAATGTTACATTATTTTGCAACATATTAAGCAAAGCTGGCTTAATTTCAAATTGATTTGTCGTGATTCTGGGTCTAACGATACTATTGGTTACACCGGCCACACCTGGCCTAGCGTATTCCATAAGTGTTGGTGGGTCTGCCATTTTTTCTAGCTCGGTATGTGTTTTTACTGGGGTCTTATTTTTGTTTTTCTTATTTTTCTTGTTCTTCCTAATGGTTTTCTCAATTTCTAGGTCTATAGGGTCTGGTGCAATGCCTGAATTTCGAGAACTGCGCATGAACCTGAAACCTTGCACGAACCGAAACTACCTACAAAACAGAATTTTTGAAAAATAAATAAATTAGTATAGGAAAACTTTTAAATTATAAAAGTTAGAATAAATATGTTTAAACCTAGATTCGAAATAAAATACGAAAAATTTAAAATTTTGTCAAAAATTTTGGCGTTCCCCTGCAACGGCGCTAAAAACTTGTTGAGCGATTTCCACAAGTACACGGTATACGCTTGTAGTAATAAAAGATATCGAACCCACAGGGAATGCTTTTTAACTAAAACTTTATTTAATTCGGTTTAATCACGTGTTTAGGTTTAATAAAAGAAATACGTTTAGTTGATGGAATAGGTTTTGGTAAATTAGGATTAGATAGAAAGATTATATCGAGTTTAGAGAACAATTCCGTTTGGAATTTTGATTACAAAACAGATACTTCCGTAATCGGAATGAAATAGATCTTATTTTCATAAAGCAAAGTAAACAACTTTAACTTTGTGAGATTATGGACATGTAACAATATAATAATTTACTCAATTAAATGGCTTCGAACCATAGAAATCCCTCTAGCGTAGAGACGATTCCTACCTTAATCAAACTAGTGGTTTACTTCTGATAAGCCGCGATCAGCGATCATGTCATCCATAAAAACTAAATTTGTTAAGTGTTCAACAAAGTTCTTATAAGAATAAGATGGAATAGAACGTTTTAATAAAAACACCAATATATCATTTTGAAAATCATTTTGTCAGAACAATATCAAAATAACAACAGTAAGAATATATTGAATAAATAAGTATATCATTAATTGAAATGTGAATTTTCACAAGTTAACAAAGAAGTAGAAACTTGGATAGCATTGTAACGAAGACTTTGAGATCCGGGTCGTCAATCTTTCTCTCAAACTTCGTAGGCTCGTCAAACCATATGCGCTTCAGTCGTCAATTCTTCTCGCTGGATCTTTGGAATAGAGACTGGTCCCGTCCACTATCAGAATGAAAACTAAACTAATACTGTGTTTATAACTAATCTAAATACAATTCGTGTACAACACGATTGCTTACAGAAATGAAATCTAACTTTCTGATTCTTTTCTGAATCAGAAACTCAACATAACAACTTTCTTCTCTAATTTCTCTAACTTTTCCAACTTAACCAACCTTGATTTCTGAAATGGATCACTTATTTATAGTTGGTGAAGGGTTGTAAATGACGGGTCGTGTCTGCTGGTGAAGGGTTGCTTTTATCCGAACGAACAGACACGTTTTTACGAATTAAACATGTGTTTTGTGTGCAGGAAGACTTGCTGTCGCGACTGAGATTCTGAAAATCTCAGTCGCGACAGGGGGTATAGGGGCGAGCTTGAATACGTTGTTTTCCCCCGGTCTGGCCTCCGTAAGTCGTGACTGAGATTTTGAGAATCTCAATCGCGACAGAGAGATGTTCTCCCTGGCGTTCGACTGTTTTTCGTCCTCCTCGAGCGTTCTTCTGACTGATATGCATTCTTGGTATGTTTTTAAGGTTTTTCCTCCATTTTAGCTCCGTTTTAGCTCCGTTTTTGCTCCTATTTGGATTTTACCAAATATTTAGGTACCTTGCATCAAAGAAGTAAATAAAGATGTAAAAGTATTCCAAATGAATATAATTAACATGATTTTAATGTAAATTTAACGTATTTATATATGATATTTTAGGTATATTTTGGGCTTAACAAATGCCCCGCCTCCATGAGTTTCCTCACTCTTTCAGCAAGCTTGAGTCTTTTCAATGTATCCCAACACACAGTTCGTATCGGCCCGAACTCGAGCTGCGCGAGATCATCATAATATTTTTGTGTGGCGGCGTCCTTAAACTGGGAGAGCTTCTTTACTAATTTCTCGTCGGGAACAAATGCAACCGTGCTTGTGCCCGCCATTTTGCTCTTGCCTTTTTCTTTCTTTGTTCCCTCGATTTTAACTTGCTTGCCAGATCCTCGAGTTCTCATCCTATGCTCAAGTCTAAATAGGGTTTCCCAACGATAACGATCACATAACATGTGGTGAACAGTGTGAAAAAGAAAGAAAGTTGAACAAGGGTCCGTAATTTGGTCTGTCTCCTTAAGTAGGGAGAAGAATGAAATGACCTATAGCCGACCCGTCTTTATGATAGCGCTCAAATGAACGCCACCTGGACGAGTGGTTGGCAAAAGGTGCGTTCATTCGAAGAGACTCCTGGGTGGCGAACGGTCATTTTTCCAAATGTGAATTCAATACTCTCCTATCCATTTGGTTTTACCGAGAAAGGAGAATAAGTAGAGTAGGTACCCAGTGACAGACGATTATTTTTCAGTCCACAGTTCGCCTCCCTTTTCCCAAGGATAACTCTTCAACATATGGAAGGGAAAAGTTTTACGTCTTTGCTTGCACAGGAATTACCGAAATCACGGACCATCATATGACACAAAATTTGATCTTAACTACCCTTAATATTATTTAACAAAACTGAAAATGTAAACTAATTAAAAAAAATGCAATGTTACTTGTGCTACAATTGGTGTTTGTAGCGAACACCCTGTTTGTGCTTCTATGGGCGTGGGGGATCTTGGAAGTGGACTCTGTCGATCTTCCTTGTGTGATCATTCTCCAGATATGGTTTCAATCTTTGCCCGTTTACTTTGAAAGGTTCCTGACCTTCTTTGCCAATTTCAACTGCTCCATGAACAAACACCTTGTTTACCAGATAAGGTCCCGACCATCTTGATTTCAGCTTTCCAGGAAACAACATGAGTCTCGAATTGTACAAGAGAACTCTTTGTCCTTCGTGAAACGTCTTCGTCTGGATTTTTCTATCGTGCCACATCTTGGTCTTGTCCTCGTAATTTACAGCGTTTTCATATGAAAATAGCCTGAACTCTTCCATGTCACAGAGTTGAAGTCTTCTCTGGTCTCCCACAGCCTGTTGCTCAAAATTTAAGAAGGTTAATGCCCAAAAGGCCCTGTGTTCCATTTCAACCGGCACATGACAAGACTTGCCGTACAATAATCTAAACGGGGACATTCAGATTGGTGTCTTATAGGCCGTCCTATACGCCCAAAGAGCATCGTCAAGCTTGTTTGCCTAGTCTCTCCTAGAATTGCCAACAGTTTTCTCTAAAATTCTCTTGATTTCTCGATTTGAAATCTCAACCTGTCCACTTGTTTGTGGATGGTAAGGCGTGGCAATTCTATGAGAGACTCCAAGCTTGCCTATCAGCTTCTCAAATTTTGCATTGCAAAAGTGGGTTCCTTGATCACTAATGATCGCTCGTGGGACACCGAATCGGGCAAACAGCCTTTTTAGGAATTTTACAACCACACGGGCGTCATTAGTGGGGCTAGCCATTGCTTCAACCCACTTGCTCACATAATCAACAGCCACTAAGATATATTTATGCCCAAAAGATGTAGGGAATGGTCCCATAAAATATATTCCCCATATATCAAAAATTTCACAAACGACTATGTTATTGAGGGACATGGCATTCCTAGCTGAAATATTGCTTGTTCGTTGGCACTCATTGCAAGTGCGAACAAACGAATTGGCATCTTTAAAAAGTGTTGGCCAGAAAAAACCTGGTTGAAGTACTTTGGCTGCAGTCTTGCTAGCGCTATGATGTCCTCCTACTTCTCTGTCATGACAATGGCTTAGAACAGCCTGTCCCTCCTCTTGAGATATACACCTGCGAATAATTTGATCTGCGCACAACCTGAAAAGATAAGGTTCTTCCCAAAAATAATAGTTAATTTCTGCATAGAACTTCCTCCTTTGATTAGTGGACAGGTTGTGAGGTTTCAGTGAACTGGCTAGATAATTGGCAATGTTGGCAAACCACGGAGCATGTTGTACAGTATATAGACGCTCGTCTGGAAAATCTTCCAAAATCTCTGGTTGTTCCTGGCTGCTTTGGTGAGGAATTCTTGACAAATGATCAGCAACCACAATTTCCGTTCCCTTCTTATCCTTAATTTCGAGATCGAACTCTTGAAGTAAGAGTAACCACCGTATCAACCTTGGCTTTGCATCCTTCTTTGCGAACAAGTAGCGTATCGCAGCGTGGTCTGTGTAAACAATGACTTTTGCTAGAACCAAGTAGGGATGAAATTTGTCGAAAGCATACACTACTGCAAGGAGCTCCTTCTCGGTAGTGGTATAGTTATGTTGGGTCTCGGTTAATGTTTTGCTTGCATAATAGATAGGCCTGAACTTCTTCTCAATCCTCTGCCCAAGAACAGATCCCACACATGTATCGCTAGCGTCACACATCATCTCAAAAGGCTGTTCCAAGTCGGGTCCTGCCAGTACGGGCGAGTTGATTAGTTTGCCTTTCAATAGTTCAAACGCTTTCAGACAGTTTGTATCAAATGAAAATTCCACATCCTTATGAAGCAAAACTGACAAAGGCAGCGCAACCTTTGAAAAATCTTTGATAAACCTCCGGTAGAACCCTGCGTGTCCCAGGAAACTTCTCACATCCTTTACATTAGTTGGAGCAGCCAGTTTCTCTATTACTTCCACCTTAGCTTTATCCACTTCCATTCCCTTTTCAGAAATCTTATGCCCGAGAACAATTCCACGAGTAACCATGAAGTGGCATTTCTCCCAATTCAAGACTAAGTGGGTCTCCTTGCATCGCATAAGCACAGCTTCGAGGTTGTTTAGACAATTTCCAAAAGAGTCTCCATAAACAGAGAAGTCATCCATGAAGATCTCTACAGTCCGCTCCACCATATCATGAAATATAGACATCATGCATCTTTGAAACGTGGCTGGAGCGTTGCACAGTCCGAACGGCATGCGCCTGTAGGCATAGGTTCCATATGGACATGTGAACGTTGTCTTCTCTTGATCTTCACTGTGAATTGCAATCTGATTGTACCCCGAGTAATCGTCAAGGAAGCAATAGAATGCATACCCTGCTAACCGTTCTAACATCTGGTCAATGAAGGGCAAAAGGAAATGATCCTTCCTTGTAGCTTCGTTGAGCTTCCGGTAATCCACACAAACTCACCATCCTGTTATGGTTCTTGTAGGGACCAACTCGTCTTTCTCGTTGAGTAACACTGTGGTTCCTCCCTTCTTTGGTACAACATGAACAGGGCTTGTCCACACACTATCGGAAATGGGGTAAATAATTCTGGCATCCAGCAGCTTGATCACCTCTTTTCGCACGACCTCCTTCATGTGGGGGTTCAGTCTGCGCTGTGGCTGGACAGATGGCTTGTGATCCTTCTCCATCAAAATTCTGTGGACACAGACTGTCGGGCTAATACCTTTTATATCATCAATTTTCCATGCGATTGCATCCTTGTTCCTTCGAAGCACCTCCATGAGTTAAGCTTTCTGATCACCAGTTAACTTTGAAGATATAATAACTGGGCTCCCACTGGGTGGTTCCAGGAAGGCATACTCGAGGTGTGAGGGTAAAGGTTTTAGTTCGGGTTTAGTTAATGGCACAGTATGTATCTCAGGTGGTTCTTGATGAGTGGGAATAGTAGGATCTAGAGGAGGGGTAGGCAGGTTTGATTCGATGGAACAGCCTGTTCCGTCACATAAGTTCACCTCTTCTCCCAAGAGAGTCTCCAGAGTGTCCTGTTCCTGCAAAGTGGAAAGACTTTGGAAATCATCTAAGAAACAGCATGTGTCATCACTAGTGTTAGCTCGTCTCATTGCCTCATTCATTCTAAAAATGATTTCTTCCCCATTAATTCTTAAAAACAGTTGTCCCTCTCCCACATCTATCAATGCTTTACCCGTTGCTAAAAACGGTCTACCTAGGATAATAGGAATATGCAGGTCCTCATCTATGTCCATTATGATAAAATCAACAGGCAATATGAATTTTCCTACTTTGACTAACACATCTTCCACGACTCCCCTAGGATAACATACTGATTGATCGGCCAACTGAATTGACATTCTGGTTGGTTGTGGTTCTCCTAATCCTAATTTAGCATATATAGAATACGACATTAGGTTTATGCTAGCTCCTAAATCACATAGTGCATTTTCAATATTTAACTTTCCAATTGAACAGGGAATAGAAAAACTCCCTGGATCTTTTAGCTTTTCCAGAAGCTGCTGCTTGTTCTGGAGTATTGAAGAACAATCCCTGTTTAGTTGGATCATCGAAATGTTCTCCAACTTTTTCTTGTTTGACAAGATATCTTTCAGGAATTTTGCATATGTCGGCATCTGGGCAAATGCTTCCACGAAGGGAATGTTGATATGCAGCTTCCTCAAGGTGTCTAGTGTCACGGGGCCTACCGTCGGGGCCCGTGCGGCGCTTACTTGTCTTCCCCGAAGTAAGCCAGCCGAGGGAACTAGATCACCCTAGCTGCAAAGATCACAGGCAAGGGTTAGATAGGAACCATATATAGTGAATATAATAGCATACATACAATACCAACATAAGGGCAACCATCTCAATCATGCATACACATGGGTAACATATAGAACACTCAAGAAGGAACAATACACGGAGGATGTTATTAATAGATAAGCAACAGTGTTACACCACGGGTCCCATCTCATAGTAGTAGGGGGGCAACTACTAGAGATGGTAGACTACCAACACCCGAGTGACTGTCCAGTATGACAGGTCACTCCCCCCTATAGTGTTTCTTATACCAACTCGAGTCCTACTGCTAATGGCTATTACAAAGCTCCCCACCACATAATAGAGTAAGTCTCTCCCCATTATTACATATTCTGATTACAAAGATAATCCCCCCTTACACTCTCCCCCACTTAGAGGTTCGACGTCCCTGTCGAACGGGTTTTGATGAAGTCTTCAATCTTTTGTTGGAAGGGTTGGAGGTCGGTTGCTTTCTCCCAGCTTGTTTCTTCTATTCCTTGAGCTTTCCACTTGACAAGGTACTCTATGTGAGGGCGGCGGTGACATGCCGTTGCTGTGCGTTCTGCAAGGATTTCTTCCACTTCTTTACTGGCAGGTGCTTTCTTTGTAATTGGAGGTCGCTTGGATTTGTTGCGCTGGTCGTCTACTGTGTCTGGGTGATACTCTTTTAAGTTGCTGACATGGAACACTGGGTGGAATGACATCCACTGTGGGAGATCCAGTTTGTAGGCTACGGGTCCCACTTTAGCTAGGACCGGGAGGGGTCCCTCGTACTTCCTGACGAGTCTTCTATCTCTGTTCCGTAGGCAGCGAAGTTGTTCAGGTCGAAGTTTGAGCAGAACCATGTCTCCCACTTGGAACTCTTGTGGACGTCGGCTTGTATCCGCCCATTTCTTCATCCTCATTGATGCCTTCGTCAAATGCGCCTTCGCGATCTCCTCGTTCTGTTTCCACTCTTTAGTGAACAGATATGCTTTTGGATTTTTGCCTGTGTATGGAATATCAATTGAATGAGGCACCAACGGCTGTTGACCTGTAACAATTTCAAAAGGTGATTTATTAGTAGCAGAACTTTTCTGGCTATTAAAACAGAATTGCGCCACATCCAACAAGGAAGGCCAGTTTCGTTGACTGGCATTGACAAAGTGCCGAAGGTACTCTTCCAGCATGCTGTTAAAACGCTCTGTTTGACCATCAGTCTGAGGATGATAACTAGTGGACATGTCGAGGCTCGACCCCAAGAGTCGAAATAATTCAGCCCAAAAAGTTCCCACAAACCGACCATCTCTGTCGCTAACAATACTCCTTGGGATTCCCCAATATTTGACTACCTGCTTGAAGAAAGCCTGTGCGGTCACTTCCGCAGTTGAATACTTTGGCATCGGAATGAAAGTTCCATATTTGGAAAACCTGTCAACTACCACCAAGATGGAGTCGAAGTCACCCACTCGAGGGAGGCTGGAGATGAAGTCGAGGGAGACACTTTCCCATGGTCGGCTTGGTACTGGTAGTGGCTGCAGCAGCCCTGCAGGTTTCTTTCTTTTGGCCTTATCTTGCTGGCAGATTAGACAAGTTTTTGTATATTCTCTCACATCATCTTCCATCCTTGGCCAGTAATAGTGTCGTTGGAGGAGAGCTAGCATGCGATGCCACCCTGGATGGCCTGCCCATAGTGTGTCGTGGCATTCCTTCATCAGTGTCTTCCTCAGATTAGCGGCGGTTGGTACATAAACTCTTTCCTTGATTGTTACCAACAAGTCCTCGCTCATCCAGAACTGTCTAGTTTTCCCTTGCTTTGCTAGGTTGATGATAGCGGTTGCCTGAGGATCTTTCTGTAAGTTTTCTCGGATTTGTTGTCGTATTGGGGATGATAGATGACTGCTGGATAGAGAGGCTATTCTTGTCAACTCTGCTAATTCTGACTTCCGACTTAATGCATCTGCCACTTGATTAATTTTCCCCGAGTGATACTCCAGCACAAAGTCAAATTCCGCTAACAAGCTTTGCCATCGTGCCTGTTTAGATGTCAATCCCTGTTGAGTCAGGAAATGACTAACCGCTGTGTTGTCTGTCTTCACTATGAACCTGGATCCCAGTGAATAGTGGCGCCATACTCGCAGGCAATGCACGACTGCTAGTAGCTCTTTCTCATGTGTGGAATATCGTCGTTCTGCATTATTGAGCTTCCTGCTTTCAAAAGCTACCGCATGACCCTCTTGCATTATGACTCCTCCTAAGGCAAAATCTGATGCGTCAGTGTGAACTTCGAATGGCTTGCTCATATCCGGGATAGCTAGCACAGGGTCTGCCGTGACAGCTTGTTTTAAGTTCTCGAAGGATTTCTTACACTGGTCCGTCCACTCCCACTTGTTGTCTTTCTTCAACAGATCAGTAAGGTCGACGACTGTCTCGGAGTAACTTTTAATGAACTTCCGGTAATAGTTAGCCAGTCCCAAGAAGGATCTCAATTCTGTTGTATTCCTGGGGATTTTCCAGTCCACTATAGCCCGTACTTTGCCCTTGTCCATGCTTATCCGCCCTTCCTCAATGACGTGGCCAAGGAATTTGATGCTCGTTTGACCAAAGGCACATTTAGATAACTTGAGGAAAAGTTGATTCTCTCTCAGTTTCTGAAAAACTAGTCGCAAGTGTTCCTGATGTTCCCTGAGGGTGGAACTGTATATGACAATGTCGTCTAGGTAGACCACCACAAATTTGTCAAGATAGTCTCTGAATACCTGGTTCATTAAAGTACAAAAAGTCGCCGGAGCGTTTGTTAGTCCAAAAGGCATAACAAGATATTCGAAGGACCCATACCGAGTTACGCAAGCAGTTTTTGGTACATCCTCATCCTTTACTCTGACTTGGTAGTACCCAGAGCGTAGGTCGAGCTTAGTGAAGTATTTGGCTCCACTGAGCTGATCGAACAAGTCCGAGATTATGGGAATTGGATATTTGTTGCGCACAGTAATCTTGTTAAGTGCTCGATAGTCAACACACAACCGCAGACTCCCATCTGCTTTCTTCTGGAACAGTACAGGGGCGCCGTATGGGGCCTTTGATGGCCGGATGAAACCTGCCGTCAACAGTTCATCTAATTGTTTCCTCAACTCTGCTAATTCAGGGGGAGCCATTCGGTACGGTGCTTTTGCTGGGGCCTTTGTACCTGGGAATAGGTCTATAGCATGATCAACATCTCGTTGTGGAGGTAATGTCTGTGGCAACGTCTCTGGCATGACGTCTTGGAACTCCCTCATCACTCCTTCGAGCATTCGAGGTACGATGGCACTACCTTCTGAGTCGTCACCTTTAGGGACAATCACATACGTCTGCTCCCCCCTCTTTATGCCCTTCTTGAACTGTATCGCTGAGATATACTTCTTCTCTCGAATTGAGCTCATCGTTACCGGTATGATGCACGGGTCTTGGTTCATAAACAGAAGGCAACTTGCTGATGCCATGGGTACTGCGAAGCTCTGTTTCAGAAAATCCAGCCCCAACACGACGTCGAAGTCATCCATACGGGCTATTGTGAACCCTATCGTGCCCGTCCAAGGTCCCAATTTGCAAGGTACATGTTGGGCCGTTCCACTAATCGACTGAGCAGCTGAGTTCACAGCCTTCATCATTCCTGTCCCCTTTACCACATGGAGTCCTAAGCGGGAGGCTTCGATGTCTGTTATGAAATTATCAGTTGCTCCAGTGTCAATCAAGGCTCTCGTGTTCTTGCCATTTATTACCATCTCTACGTACATGAGTCCCTTCTCGGAACCGTCTCCTGTCTCCTTTATTTGTTTTGCCAGAGCTCCCATGAATCGAAGCGATCCCATTACTGAGGGTTCTGAAGGTTCGCGTTCCCTTACGACACTCCCTTCTTCTCGTGTCGCGAGTAGTGAGGCCAAAGATGATCTCTTCGGGCAATCAGCGGCCTTGTGTGATCCTGTGCAAATGAAGCATGACAGCGGCCTCGGCGTGTATGAATGGTTCCTTTGCGATAGGCTTCCTTGGGTTTGTGTATAGGGACCTGTCGTCCTTGGTGGAAGGCTTCTTCTTTCTGAGTGGTTCCCTAGGTAGGGTCGACGCTCAGAGTTGTTGGCGTTCCATGGTCACCTTTCGCCTCCGGACGAGGAATAGTTTCGGTCACCTCCCCCATTCCATGGACGGCTCCATTTGTTAGCCCTGGGGTTTGAGTCTACTCCAGAAGGAAATTTCCTCTTCGTGTTACTATTAAAATCCTCTATGCTTTCAGCTGCCGCGATTGCTGAGGAATGATCTGTGGCTCCCCTTCTCATCACCTCACTGTGAAACCAAGGGTTCAATCCTTTCATAAAGCTAAAGAATTTTTCCTCCTTTTGCATCTCCGGAATTTCTAGGGTAAGAACTTGCCAACTTCGGACATAGTCTCGGATGTTACCAGTTTGTCGGAGTTCGCTTAGCCTATTTCTGGCTGAGAACTGTACGTTTACGGGGGAGAATTGAGATTTTAACTCCCGTTTGAAGTCTTCCCACGTGTTTACTGACCCTAAACCAGTCTGGTGTCTCCACCACAGTTTGGCATCCCCCTCCAAGTACATCGGTACAATTGCTAGTCGTTCTGAATCTAGGCTTGTCTTTGTAGCTGCCAAATAACTTTCCACATTGAACAAGAAGTTATCCACTTCCTTGGAGTCCCGAATTCCTACAAAAGGTTTCGGTTCTCGAATTTTGATTTTCGCGGTCGCTTGACGACTTCCCCCGTTTAGGGATAGAGATTCCACCTTCCCCTGCAGGACATTCAACTCATGTCTGAGGTTATCAAATCCATCCGCAGTTTGGTCTCGAGTTTTCTCCACTGCCTCGAATAACTTTCTCTGATCTGCTTCGACATGGCCTATGGCCGTTCTAAGCGCACTTAACTCTTCTTCACCTGCAAAATGAGCATTCTCATTAATTATGCTTCTCCCTTTTCCTCGAGTCACACCACTATTCGGTGGTTGATCGGTATGGGGATTATTTTTCGCTATTAGTTCTCGAATAGCTTTGGCATTCGTCATCACGAATTCAAAAATTTCTGTTCGGGCTATCATCGCCCTAAAGATATCAGCATGAGCCACCATGGCTTTAAACAATTCAACATTAGCCCCCATGGCCTCGGCTCTCGCCGGATTTTCACTAGCCCTCAAGGCCTCTGCTCCTGCCGGATTTAGAATAGCCCTCCAGGCCTCGGCCCCTGCCGGATTTATATTAGCCATCAAGGCCTCGGTCTCTGCCGGATGTATATTAGCCCTCAAGGCCTCGGCCCCTGCCGGATGTAAATTAGCCCTCAAGGCTTCGGCCTCTGCCGTATGTATATTAGCCCTCAAGGCCTCGGCCCCTGCCGGATATAAATTAGCCCTCAAGGCTTCGGCCTCTGCCGTATGTATATTAGCCCTCAAGGCCTCGGCCTCTGCCGGATTTTTATTTTCATCTCCACATTGGAGTTTCGACATTGCCTCCTCGAGGTTGTCAACACGTAGAGAAAGTTCTTTAGTATTGGCCCCCTGGCCTACTCCATTTTCATCTTGGAGTCTTATGATGGCTTCTTCCATACGCTCGATCTGCCTGCAGTTTTCTATTACTGCTATAGAAAGATTGTCAAGATCGAGATCCTCAATTCGCTTTTCTATGGCATCCATGCGTTTAGCATTTGCAATCGTCATGGTTCCTCCCAGTATCGTTACACCAAGCTCTGATACCAAATGTCACGGGGCCTACCGTCGGGGCCCGTGCGGTGCTTACTTGTCTTCCCCGAAGTAAGCCAGCCGAGGGAACTAGATCACCCTAGCTGCAAAGATCACAGGCAAGGGTTAGATAGGAACCATATATAGTGAATATAATAGCATACATACAATACCAACATAAGGGCAACCATCTCAATCATGCATACACATGGGTAACATATAGAACACTCAAGAAGGAACAATACACGGAGGATGTTATTAATAGATAAGCAACAGTGTTACACCACGGGTCCCATCTCATAGTAGTAGGGGGGCAACTACTAGAGATGGTAGACTACCAACACCCGAGTGACCGTCCAGTATGACAGGTCACTCCCCCCTATAGTGTTTCTTATACCAACTCGAGTCCTACCGCTAATGGCTATTACAAAGCTCCCCACCATATAATAGAGTAAGTCTCTCCCCATTATTACATATTCTGATTACAAAGATAATCCCCCCTTACATCTAGCACCTTAGAGTTTTGTTCTTCCAGCTTCTTGTTTATTAACCGCGTCGGATATGGCACATGTGGAACATAAGGTGGAGGTGTCTTGTACATCTTTCCTCGTTCCTCTTGATCTTGATCACTGGATAACTTTACGCCGATGGGTTCTTCTTGACTAGGAACAGTTTGTTCCCGCTCACCTTCAGCATTTTCGGATGTTCCTGCACACTCAGCATTTTCATCGGTAGATACAGTTGGTTGAGTTTGCTTACTAGATCTCAACGTGATGGCCATGACATCGCCCTTGGGGTTTGGCTCCGTGTTGCTTGGCATTATTCCCTTTCCTTTTGACGTAGATGCAGCTAATTGGTGGACTTGTGTTTCCAGATTTTTAATTGATGCTTGTGTCTGCTTCATGAACTGCATCATCATGGTCTTCATGTCTGGCTCTACATCTTCTTTTGGTGGAACATGTTGTTTATAATGCTGCGGAGGTTGCCTCTGGTAATGTCCTCCTTGCTGTTGTTGATATCTTGGTTGTTCCGGATACCTCAGTTGTTCCTGCTGGTTGGGTTGGCCTGTCCATCCGAAGTTCGGATGATTTCTTGTGGCTGGGTTATATGTGTTAGAGTATGGATTCGGTGGATTCCTTTGATTATACCCTGCATAATCCCATTCTGCCTGTGCACCTTTTCCTTGCTTGACTCCTGGACAGTTGATGTTAAAATGAAGCCCTCCACAAAAATCACATATATCATTGAACGGTGGTTCGTTGTGGATCGAGGACACATTTATCTTACCGAGCTGTCTGGCAAGCTGTTCCACCTGGCTTGTCAATTTTGACACAACATCATTATTTCCCGCTCTTTTTCCTTCACTCATGGCGGAGTGCCAGTTATAACTCGTGCTCACTACTCTCTCGATAAGGTCATACAAAGCTTGTGGTTCAAGATCTTCGGGGTTTCCATTGGCAATGGATTCGATCTGGATCTTATAAATGTTGGTGACTCCATTGTAAAAGTTCTGCATCTGCATCCACAAGCTCTGATACTCCATCTATGGAGCTCTCCTTCCTCCGCAAGGTCTATATTTTTGTTTTCTAAAAAGTGTGATCCCTTTCCTTCCTTACTACCTCTATTTAAAGGAAAGGACAGGGTCCAAAACGGTACTAGAAAAGTATCCGCTCAAAATATATTACAAAACAAAGTCAAAAGTTCAGAAATCTAAAAATTGCTAAAAGTGGTGAAGATCATTTTGACCCTTGAACACTCAAGGGCCGAGCTTTCTTTTCATCATGTTGCTTTCCACCTGCACTTATCCGCCTCTCTGCCTACAACTACTGTCGTACATGCGTCCCGTCTAGTCGTTGTCTATCATCAGACATTCCGACGTTTGACCACTGGATCAAAGAATGGCATAATCTCCTCTTAGTATGTGCGAACAGGCTGCTTCCAGTCTATTCGGCTAAGTCTTTCCTTATCTGCATAAAAGCACCTATAAGACCTTCTTTCTTGCAATAAAACACTACAAACACCCTTAATTCATTATAATTAATACATTAAAATGTAGTCAATTTCATGCCTAACAGCTTGTTGATATTTTGTGTTATTTTTACTTCTTTCTTATTAAAAAAAAATCTAATTTACTTTTAATAATAAATAATGAGAAAAAGGTAAGAAATTCCTAATTTATCCCCCTCAGCGAATCATGTAATGTTGTTACAAGTTTGTGTTCCCGATGGTTGCTTTATGAAAACTGGCACATGCACCAAGAACATTTATATATAATAACAAGTTTCAAGGAGTTAAACAAATTATAGGAATAAATGGTAATAAATTATAGTAATTGTAACATCCGTAATTTTATAGAGAGCATTTTACAAAACAAAACTATAGTATTGATGACTAATGGAGAATTTTCGATTGACTTCCGTCCCTGTGGGAGCGTCGTTGGGTTCGATGGGGGGAAGCTCTGATGCCAAAGTCAGTATAGAGGAACAAGAGAGCAAACTGAATTGACAAAGGGTGAGCGAATATGTACCTTGATAGCTTCGAGATACTAGCTATATATAGTCATGAAGTTGTAACCTTCAGTAACTTAGAAAGTCTCCATTAATGCTCCATTAATTGTGGTTACTGATTCCCTTTAAGCATGTCTGTTTAGGAAATTGATTGCTTATTAATGGTCTTTAGTGCGGGATAGGCTCAGCTGTTTCAATAGCGAATTGGGCGGTTATGGTGATTCGCCTGTTATGTTCGCCCGCGGATCTCTTGTGGTGAGATGTTGGGGATCCGCATGTCGGATCCCTCTGCTCAATACGCTATGATACGCCAGTATCAGAAGATCAACACGTGGCCGTTTTAGGCAAATATCTTTTTTGATCCTTAGAATAATATCACAATGTTATCAAGTATATATATTATAATTGTAAGATTAGAAAAGAAAATTTATAAAGTTATTATGAGTGGGCCCATCAATTTTACTTTATATTAATATTAATATTATTATATTTTATTTATTTATTTTATAATTATCATTATTAGGTTTTTGGATTTTTAGGAGGAGGGTACAGGAAAAACGAAAGGGAGGGTTATGAGGAAAGAGTTGAACCGCCGCTCCTCTGTTTTCTTTTCATATATTCTTCTGCTTTATTTTTCTCTATAACTTCATATTTCGATTACCTCTTAAAACGAAAATCATACCATTAAATTCCTTATTTCATGAGGAATATTTTGAGACCAATATTGATATTCTTCTGAGCAAAAAATATAGTGATCGGAGCGGGTATTTTTCACCGGCAAAATGCTAGATCCTGACATTTTAGGCGGTTTTATTTATGAAAGGGGTGTACTTTTGGATTCCCCTGATCATTGGCTATCTCGTGATAGTCTCGGTTCGCTTTTCCGGCATCTCCGGTGAACTTCCGACGGCCGACCATCGTGCTCCGGTGAAACTCCGGTGAAGAGGTAAACTTAATTGCTTATGTTTATATATATATTTATCTATTTATGTGATTGTCTATTGATATATTGTCATAGAATAATAAAATAAATGTTGAGTATTTGGTTATCATTTGATTTGTGATTATTTATATATATAGTGATTTGAGGAGTGAAGTTGTAAATATTCGCAGTATAGTTGAATTTATTAATATAAGGTTTTGTTCTCTTAAAATCAGGTTGCTCATATATTTACCGATCGAGATAATTGGTTATGAAATTATATTATGGTAGAAAGGGGAATGTATATGAGTTCAGAAGATTATGAATTATGAAATTGTGCTGGATTATGTTTGAGTTAGAACAAAACATAAATAGCTAACTTAGGTGGATAGGTACACTGGTCTGCAGGTTTGTTGATACTGTGATCGCATACACCTGTCTTGAAAGAGGAGACGATAAGGTGTTATTAAATTTTGGATTGGGCTTGGTACTGTGTCTTGCAAGATTAGACGATAGCAGTACCGTTATAAAAATACGAAGTCTCAAGGTTGCGTGTCTTGCAAGAGTACACGATAACGCATACAAATAAGATCATTAGATATATTTCACTTACGTTTAGCTAGGGCTCTTAAAATAAATATAATAATTTTAGGGTATTATGTGTAATAAAGAGTCTGGTTTGGGATGTTATCTATTTAATTTTAATGATTTCATGATATATAATATATATAAACTGTAGCTGTATATGTATATATATAAATATTCCTAATTATGCTTATTGAGTAGGGAGCTCACTTATTGTAATGTTGAAATTTTCAGGCTAGGTTCAAAGGTTCTTCTATTTACTAGATTTTCAGCTTTATCCTGCATTCAGGGTGGCCAACACAACCGTCTCATTCCCATTAGCAATTTCATAGACATTCATTAGGATTTATTTTATTATAGGATTTGATTATTTGCTTAATTTTAGGTGAACATTTTTGGCGGGTTAAATTGTTTGGTTGATTATTTAATTCTTGGGTTATGAGATTTTGGTACACGGAAATAAATGAGGGGCATTTATGTAGTTATGTTGGTGTTTGTGCTTAATTATGATAATTGCTAGGTTTCTATGTGTTTTCAATGTGACACGGGACGGGGGTTACAGTAATAAATGGTCACAAATCATATTTTTATATTTGGAATAACATTTAAATTTGTCCCTATTTTTAAATCTATTTTTATCATACGAAATTATTCAAACTTTCTTAAATAATATTAATTTTGTCTATATATCTAACCGAAAATTTAAACATACTGATATAATAGTGATTCGGCTACCACATTAGATCTTTAAAACAAATTTATCAATAAATTGAAACAGTTCGTGCATTTTGGAATATTGTCGATAACTATTTTAATAAACGTACAGGGTATCCACGGATATAGTGTCAATCTGAAACTCTTATGCGTTTATTTTTAAATTATTCGTAGCCGTCCCATTTTCCTAATGGATATACTTTTTGCATCTCATACTCGTCCCATTTAATATTACAAATTTAACAAAATATAAATTTAATAAATCATCAATTTTGAAATTGAACAAATTGAACATTAATCAATAATAATAATAAAGTAACTTAATCGTATCACTTAATGGTTGAAAAACAAACATTTGAAGTTTGAGGTGATAGTAATAAAATTGTTCTAAAATATAAATAATCAGTTGTTTAATATAGTGGGCTGCTATTTGCCGCAATATGTTTTTCCACCTACCGCACTGTTTTGACAATTATGCACTCCTCATAATTTAAACTCAAAAACCAAAACTTTTTTTTCCTCTCTTTTTCTCCCAAGCCTAAAAACTCTAATTGGACGAAAATGGACCCGATAATTCCCGAAGACCATGATTTCGTACAAGAGGTAATCCTACGATATAAATTTAAATTTAAATTTCGTTTTTTGAATTTTTGAATTTTTTTTTAATTGAATTGGCCTAAACGGGCGGCCGATGCTGTTCGTCCGCACGGCCGAACGGACGAACAGCATGCGCCGCTCGTTCGGCCTACGGAACGAGCGGCATGCGCTGCTCGTTCCGCGGGCCGAACGAGCGGAGCGCGCTGCCCGTTCGGCCTGCGGAACGAGCAGCGCATGCCACTCGTTCCGCCGTTGGCGCGCGCGGCGTGACTTGCCCGTTCCCACGTACGGTGGAACGGGCAGGCTGCCCATTTAGGCATAATTTGACCAATTTGCCGCATTTTAACCGGGCAGCCTGTCCGTTTGGCCTATACGAGACCCGAACAAGCTCGGAATTGTATTTTTTAACCCGACTAAGCCCTAAATTTAAATTTCTAAATTTTTACATGTATTGTTAATACCTATTATGCAACCGAATGTCATTTTTTAACATTTTTTTGCATATTGTTAATACATATTATGCATTTTTTATATATTCAGGAACCGTTAGAAGATTGGCAACCGGATGACATTGATTACAGTTCTTGTTTTATAACGGACACCGTTTTCGCTTCGTGTGAAGATGTTGTTACTTGGGCAAAACAGGTAGCTATTCGAATTGGGTTTGAGATTACAATATCTTCGCATAAAAATGGTGGAAAGTAAAAGCAATTGAGATGTTCACGGGGTGAACACTACAGAGGGAAAACAGATGATGCATGGTTAATACGAAAAACGAAAACTAAAGCGTGCAGGTGTAAATCTGAGGTTAAAGCCTATCAACGGTCAGACCTTACTGGTTGGGGGATAAAGGCTAAGGCTGGATTAACTGGTCAGCACAATCATTCGTTACGTGTGTATCCAGAGGGAAGTCGGTAGATGAGCGGACTCAGTATCGCATCTAAATTAATCGTTCGTGATATGAGTTCGGCTCAAGCAAAGCCTTGTGCTATTTTAGCAGCCGTTAAAGAAAAGCATCCTGAAGACCACCCAACAATTAAACACGTCTACAACTATAGAGATAAGATGAGGAATGATGGGTTTGAAGGTAGAGACTTGGCTAGTCAGTTCTATCATATCGCTCTCGAGAACAAGTATGCTCTTTATACGCAAACTGAGGGTGATTCCAGCGTCATTACACATGTGTTTATGGCACATCTAGAATCAGTAGATTTATTCAAGACTTATCACTGGTACATCGGCATTGATTCCATGTACAAAACCAACAAGTACAAAATGTCATTTGTTGAAATTGTTGGGATGACGCCTTGCAATAACAATTTCAAGATCGTATATGCCATCATTAAAGATGAGACTGAAGGAAGTTACCGTTGGGTCCTGCAGCGGCTGAGGGTTTTGATTGGGTTTGATCTCAACCCGACTGTTATCGTCAGTGATAAGGAGTTGGGGTTGTTGAAACCGATTCTGGATGTTTTCCCACATACAGCACATTTGCTATGCACCTGGCATATAAACAAGGATGTAGAAGATCGGGCATACACAATCATGGGAGACAAATCAATTGCCGGCAAATTCAAGAATGGAAAATGGAGAACATTAATTGAATCTTTATCCATTGCGGAGTACGAGGACAATCTGGGCAAGATGAAGGATTCGATGAGCAGGTACCAAACTCTTATCTCGTACGTTGAGGAGACGTGGTTGGTGCATAAGGAGAAGTTTGTTGTTGCATAGACGAAAAATTTCTTACATTTTGGCAACACAACCACTTGTCGTGTGGAGAGCGAATATGCGAGTCTAAAGCAATGGCTCAATACATCCACAGGATCGCTGGATACGGTATGGCAAAAGGTTCATAAGCAGATAGAAGCCCAGGCATCTCATATCAGGTATTTTCAATAAGTTCTATTGGAAGATGTTTGTATTCTTATCATGTATTTGTAAATCTCAGTCAACTGATGGTATGTTTATGTTCTTATTAGGTACATGCTTGAGCAGTCCAGGCTTCGTAAAAGAGTCTCTTACTCCGGATTCCCCTTTAACCACCTGGTATGCAAAGTCTCATACTACTGCATGCAACTGATCAATGTTGAGTTAGCTCGCATGAGAAGTCTGAGCCATGAAGTGAATGCGCGTTGTGGATGTGTATTGAGAACCTCTCATCAGATACCATGTGCATGCGAGATCAAACAAGCTTATGAGTCCGGTGATCTTATCAGTGTTGAGAGGGTTCATGTGTTCTAGAGAACACTTTTGATTAATTATGGCCAGACTCATGAAACTGAAGGGTGTCATGATCAGACAGAGGATCAGAGATATTTTAAATCCTTAGTCGACCAGGTATCTAAAGGTGACCCAGCCTTGCTGCGAAACATTTCAATACTTATACATGATCAACTACACCCTGATCAAGCACATTACACTGAACCTGATGTGAAAATTAACGTTCGAGGACGACCGAAGTCGGGTAAATCTACAAAACGTATGCCTAGTGCCTGGGAGTACAACGAACCTCGGCGTGGACGTGCTCGTTCTAGTAGTTCGTCTAGGAGCCGTGGTAGAAGTGGTAGGAAAAGCTCTTCATCATCTGTTCATAATTTTGCATCCTCAGGTAATACAGTTTTGCAATATCTAATTCATTTACACTTAACATAAGTTATGTGCGGTTTACAATATCTTATTTTGATTCAATGCAGATGGAAATACGTACGAAGTTAATGATTTCGTTCATTCTGACAAAGTAATTAGGATCATTAAGCCGTATGTTGAAACATATTGCGACGTAGTCGGTGATGGAAATTGTGGCTTCCGTGTTGTTTCTTCCTACATTTTTGGCACCGAAGAGAAGTGGCAATCAGTCAGGCATCACATGAGGAATGAAGTAATTGCTAACCGTTCTCGGTATGAATCTGTGTTAATTGACGGTGTTGATGCAGCAATTAATAGAATCACTTGGGACGGTGGAGCTTGTTCGCAGGAGCATTGGATGCTCGCTTATGATGACATGTTTCTGATTGCTACATTGTACAATGCTGCTGTAATGTTTTTTGGTTACGTTGATGGAAATAACTCTAGTTTTTGTGGTACTATTTTACCAATGTATGCCCCTTCCACTGCTACAAAACCAGAACGAGAGATCTGCATAGCTCATTTGGGTACGCACTGTCGCCACTATATTCGTTTAAATTTATCTCCTAATTTTCCAGTCCCTCATGTAATAGAATGGTGGAAGGGGCACCATGAACGTAGCATTGAAGGGTGGGATCGCATTTATGCAACTAGGACAGCACAATGGACAAGACTTGTTCAACTTAGATCTGGATAGCTTTTTATGCGTTCCATGTTGATTCTGGATAGATTCTGGATAACAAACAATTGCTGTTTTGATTCAGTTTAGTTCATTCGAGTTACATTTTATGTCTGTATTGTGACTGTAATGATTCTATATTGATCTGTATTAATCTAGATAGCTTTTTATGCGTTCCATGTTTATTCTGGATAGATTCTGGATAACAAACAGTTGCTGTTTTGATTCAGTTTAGTTCATTCGAGTTACATTTTATGTTTGTATTGTGACTGTAATGATTCTATATTGATCTGTATTAATCTGGATAGCTTTTTATGCGTTCCATGTTGATTCTGGATAACAAACAATTGCTGTTTTGATTCAGTTTAGTTCATTCGAGTTACATTTTATGTTTGTATTATGACTGTAATGATTCTATATTGATCTGTATTAATCTGGATAGCTTTTTATGCGTTCCATGTTTATTCTGGATAGATTCTGGATAACAAACATTTGCTGTTTTGATTCAGTTTAGTTCATTCGAGTTACATTTTATGTTTGTATTGTGACTGTAATGATTCTATATTGATCTGTATTAATCTGGATAGCTTTTTATGCGTTCCATGTTGATTCTGGATAGATTCTGGATAACAAACAGTTGCTGTTTTGATTCAGTTTAGTTCATTCGAGTTACATTTTATGTTTGTATTGTGACTGTAATGATTCTATATTGATCTGTATTAATCTGGATAGCTTTTTATGCGTTCCATATTTATTCTGGATAGATTCTGGATAACAAACATTTGCTGTTTTGATTCAGTTTAGTTCATTCGAGTTACATTTTATGTTTGTATTGTGACTGTAAGGATTCTATATTGATCTGTATTAATCTGGATAGCTTTTTATGCGTTCCATATTTATTCTGGATAGATTCTGGATAACAAACAGTTGCTGTTTTGATTCAGTTTAGTTCATTCGAGTTACATTTTATGTTTGTATTATGACTGTAATGATTCTATATTGATCTGTATTAATCTGGATAGCTTTTTATGCGTTCCATGTTGATTCTGGATAGATTCTGGATAACAAACAGTTGTTGTTTTGATTATCTGAATGTCAAAAAGTACTAAAATGATAACGTACATAATAAAAGATATTATCTGAATGACTAAAATGACAACGTACATAATAAAAGATATTATCCGAATGAATCCAGTAACAACGTACATAATAAAAGATATTATCCGAATGCCAAAAAGTACTCAAATGGCAACGTCCATATACCGCTAATAAAAAGTACTAAAAACACAACCACAAATCACTTGGCCGAATTCCAAGCATCCAAAATCTGATCGTACGACTGTCTCCACTCAGCCGCAACATCCTCGTCAAGAAGGTTCATCGCGTCCAATGCACCTTCTCCCCAGTTAACCCAACGGCTAACCCACTAACAAAAGGAATAACCCAATATGAATAAATATCAATTCATTTGATTTCATTCTGATAGTTGTAAATAAATTGATTAAAAATTAAATTACTTACCACTTCGCTGTTCGAGCGAGTATGAATAACCGGTCCGGGTTCAGGCATATCCGGTAGTACCATCAGAAGGACCCCTAGGAACCGGGGTCTTCACGATCCAGTCGTCCTCTACATCACTCTTCGAGCGCTTGCTGCTACCTGAAATTACAGTAAACTCATTTATTATATTCGTATATTTTATAATAATCATGAATAAATAACATAATAATAAGTAAATTTAAATTTCTCACCCGAAGACGACCCTGCTGTAGAAGCAAAACGTCCGCCAGGACCCCTCGGTATGGTCTTAGTAGGTACTCGCACAGAGGATGAACTCTGAGGAGGCATAGAGTCATCATCACCGTCCATCTCTACAGCATCCGCCATCTCCACAGGTTGTGCCCTCTGGGCATCCGCCATCAATATCTGGTCCTCCCGTTCCCTCCGGGCAGAGGCAGTCACAACACTTGACCTTGTATGTCTCTTTCCAGAACGGTTCTCTTCAACATCAGCCTGTAAAAACGAAAACCATTATAACATTTATACGCAAATAACAGATTTTTATTTAAATATACTATATTTCTCGTTTTTCGGTTTTTTTAATACTTGGGAATTACCATAGGTCGGGTCGAACCAAGTAATAACCCCAAAAAATAAAATTCCGGCCCGAATTTGGCCTAAACAGAGCGCCGCAATCGTCCGACCGATGGGCCGAACGATTGCGGCGCTCGTGTCCGCCGTACGGTGGAACGGGCAGCGGGCACCATTCCACCGTACGGCGGAACATGCAGCGCGCAACGTTCCACCGTACGGCGGAACGGATGCGCCGCTCGTTCCGCCATAAGGCGGAACGAGCATGGCCATCGTTCCACTTTACGGTGGAACGGTAGCGCCTTTCGTTCCACCATACAGTGGAACGAAGGCGCCGTTCGTTCCACCGTAAAGTGGAACGAACGGCCGTGCCGTTTCCGCCGACGGTGGAATGGACAGTTCGTCCGTTCCACCCGTGGCGGAAACGGCACAGACTGACCGTTTAGTTCATAATCATCCGGGTTTCGCCTCCGATTCGGAGGCGAAACCCATGATTTCTGAGTAATTTTTTAAAAAAAAAAACTTACCGGAGGTTTCATGAAGCCTTTACCCGCTCCTGACTTTGGCGGCATGTTGTTTTAGGTCGGGTTTTTTGAAAAACCAAAAAGCTAGAGAGGATTTGAGATTTTTGATTTTTTGAATTGAAATTATGAGCAGGGTAAAAGTGTCAAAATAGTGCGGTAGGTGGAAAAAATATTGCGGCAAATAGCATTACCCTTAATATATCCAAATAAAAAAGTTAGGGCTTAATGAATTAAATCGTAAATAATCAAGGACCTAATAATGTTTTTTTTTTGCCTTAATATTATCACCGGATATTAATTCGAAAAACAAAAAATGTAGATAAGGTAAGGACAATTGTTAGAACTAAAATAGAATAATGATTTGTTATTTGCTCCTAGGGACATGAGTTACGACCGCATCTTTAGGGTTTGGAATTTAAACCAATTTCATCTATTTATTGGAATTTATTTATATATATATACTAGTTTTTGACCCGTGCGATGCACGGATTCATCTTAATATATAAATATAATAATATAACTAAAGTTAATATATTATATTTTTTATCAGTAAAAAAGGAGGAAGTGACACCTCAGCTCCATCGTTACTGTTTTATATTATATAATATAATATATAGATATGCAGAGAATTAGAGAGATTTTAGGGATTAATTTAAATTATGTAGAACTTTTAGATATAGATATGCAGAGAATTAGAGAGATTTTAGGGATTAATTTAAATTATGTAGAACTCTTAGATATAGTACGGATAAAATAATCTTCTTATAAATAAATATAATAATATAACTAAAGTTAATATATTATAATTTATATTATATTTTTTTATCAATAAAAAATGAGGAAGTGACACCTCAGCTCCATCGTTACTGTTTTATATTATATATAGATATGCAGAGAATTAGAGAGATTTCAGGGATTAATTTAGATTCTGTAGAACTTTTAGATATAGATATGCAGGGAATTAGAGAGATTTTAGGGATTAGTTTACATTCTATAGAACTTTTAGATATAGATATGCAGAGAATTAGATAGATTTTAGAGATTAATTTAAATTCTGTAGAACTCTTAAATATAGTACGAATAAAATAATCTTTTTATAAATAAATATAATAATATAACTAAAGTTAATATATTATATTTTTTATCAGTAAAAAAAGGAGGAAGTGACACCTCAGCTCCATCGTTACTGTTTTATATTATATAATATATAGATATGCAGGGAATTAGAGATATTTTAGGGATTAATTTAAATTATGTAGAACTTTTAGATATAGATATGCAGAGAATTAGAGAGATTTTAGGGACTCATTTAAATTATGTAGAACTTTTAGATATAGATATGCAGAGAATTAGAGAGATTTTAGGGATTAATTTAAATTATGTAGAACTTTTAGATATAGATATGCAGGGAATTAGAGATATTTTAGGGATTAATTTAAATTATGTATAACTTTTAGATATAGATATGCAGAGAATTAGAGAGATTTTAGAGATTAATTTAAATTATGTAGATCTTTTAGATATAGTACAGATAAAATAATCTTTTTATAAATAAATATAATAATATAACTAAAGTTAATATATTATATTTTATATTATATTTTTTATCAGTAAAAAAGGAGGAAGTGACACCTCAGATCCATCGTTACTGTTTTTTAGAGAGATTTTAGGGATTAATTTAAATTATGTAGATCTCTTAGATATAGTACAGATAAAATAATATTTTTATAAATAAATATAATAATATAACTAAAGTTAATATATTATATTTTATATTATATTTTTTATCAGTAAAAAATGAGGAAGTGACACCTCAGCTCCATCGTTACTGTTTTATATTATATATAGATATGTAGAGAATTAGAGGGATTTTAGGGACTAATTTAAATTATGTAGAACTTTTAGATATAGATATGCAGAGAATTAGAGAGATTTTAGGGATTAATTTAAATTCTGTAGAACTCTTAGATATAGTACGGATAAAATAATCTTTTTATAAATAAATATAATAATATAACTAAAGTTAATATATTATATTTTTTATCAGTAAAAAAGGAGAAAGTGACACCTCAGCTCCATCGTTACTGTTTTATATTATATATAGATATGCAGAGAATTAGAGAGATTTTAGAGACTAATTTAAATTATGTAGAACTTTTAGATATAGATATGCAGAGAATTAGAGAGATTTTAGGGATTAATTTAAATTATGTAGAACTCTTAGATATAGTACGGATAAAATAATCTTTTTATAAATAAATATAATAATATAACTAAAGTTAATATATTATATTTTTTATCAGTAAAAAAGGAGGAAGTGACACCTCAGCTCAATCGTTACTGTTTTATATTATATATAGATATAGATATGTAGAGAATTAGAGGGATTTTAGGGACTAATTTAAATTATGTAGAACTTTTAGATATAGATATGCAGAGAATTAGAGAGATTTTAGGGATTAATTTAAATTCTGTAGAACTCTTAGATATAGTACGGATAAAATAATCTTTTTATAAATAAATATAATAATATAACTAAAGTTCATATATTATATTTTTTATTATATTTTTTATCAGTAAAAAAGGAGGAAGTGACACCTCAGCTCCATCTTTACTGTTTTATATTATATATAGATTTCAAGAAAAACCACATCAATACATTTTGCAAACCGACATGGACGGATATCAATAATATATAAAGCAACCAAAGCAATCTATATATCATCGTACTGAAGAAGAAGAAGAAATTAAGATTGGTTTAGGTTGCATAGCCATTAAGTAGAGATGCCTTGCATTTAGATCTCTACTAATGTTAACTTGGATGGTGTGGATACGGATCCTATCTTCTCCGACGCAACCAAAGCAGTTGCCAGTATCATAGGCAAGCCTGAACATGTAAATTTCATTTCCTTTCTGTTTGTTTCACTTTCATTTTCAGCTTTTAGTTCTATTTTTAAGGAATTTGGTGTAGAAAAGTTTAGTATAGTCATTATAAAGTATTTGGGATAAGGTACCAAAATATGGGTGCCCGCTATGGTTACTTTGTTTTCACCATTGGATGATAGAGCATAAAATTAATCCAATGGTGAAAACCACGCCAAGTAACGTTACTTTGTAAAAAACAAAGTAACCATAGTGAATACCCCAAAATATGTACATGGTGTTTGGGGAAATATCAATTTGGCCACCTTATTCCAATGAATAACATGTCTCTTTCCGTTATTGAGACCCAAATTGGTACATTTTTTAAACATTGAGTCTATATTGGTGTTATTTTGTACGTGGAGCTTAAATTGATAGTTCCTTCAAAACCATAAGTCTATTTTGGTAACTTATACCAAAATATTTTCTAGTATTTGGTTACAGTTTTGGAAAGTGTTAAAAAGTTGTTAATGGTTATTGGCTACTTAACTACTTATTACATGTCTAACCAGTGGAGTTAGAAACAAATATATGAAAGTAATCTGGTTGTGCTTCTTATGATGAAGCAAAATCGCCTCCACTGTTTTCTAAAAAGAGAGAAAAGAATGAATTCTGGTTTTATGCCGACACAAACATACAGTGGCGAATCCAGGATTTGAGGGAGCGGGGGGCAAAATTCTATGTAAAAAAATTTTCGACAAAAAATGTAAAATTGTTCAATTTTTTATATCAAAAAATGCAAAATTGTTCAATTTTTGGTGACGAAAAATGAAAAATCGTTCAATTGTCATGCATTATTTTCATGATTTTTTTTTATAAAAATGTAAATTATAATGTTTCCGACTCGTAATCATCAATTTCCGGGATTCTCGGGTTGTTACGCATCAAATATCCCTAACGTTTTGGGTCAGGTGCAATTCTACCCCTAACATCTAAAATGGTGCAATTTCACCGCTAATGTTTGTAGCCAAAAGCAATTTTATCCCTAACATTGATAAATTGGATCAATTTCAGACAATATTATAAAATACAGTAATTTTTTTCTTTATTTTGCACCAATTGCATATCAATTTTGTAATTTTGCACCAATTTTACCTCTAACGTTGATAAATTGGATCAATTTCAAACACTATTATTCATTGCTGAGAAGACAGTTTGATGAATTATTTCTCAAATTGACCCAATTTATCAACGTTAGGGGTAAAATTGCTCTTGGCTTCCAACATTAGGGATAAAATTGCTCTTGACCCAAAACATTAGGGGTATTTTTGCACTTTAACCCTTATTTTTTGATTTAAAAAAAAAATTGAAGGGATGGGTGGGGATATCATTTAATGGGACTAAAGAAGTAGCAGCATATGCAGAAGTAGTATCAATGGGTGGAATCAATAAACAAGTTCTTCAAAACAGGTTATCAATACCAACAACTCGTTTTTTCCCCAAAGTTTATGATACCAACACTTCCAAATTATGATTATCAGCTTTGTTTACAACTTGAATTTGAACTTGTTTGTAAGCATGGTAAGAAATGCTTACAAAAAAAAAAAGCACTTTCAGAGACGACAAAAATCGTCCCCAAAAACATAAAAATTTGTCCCCTATATTTTTGGGGACAATTTTTTCGTCCCTATTTTTCGTCCTTGTTTCCTCCGTCCTTGATTCTATAGGGGACGAAAAACACGATGTCGTCCCCATTCTTAGAGACGACTGTCGTCCTCATTCTTAGAGACGACTGTCGTCCCCGTTAAGAGGGACGACTGTCGTCCCTGTTCTTAGGGGCAACATCTTGTCCTTAGTCTTACAGACGACTGTCGTCCCCATTCTTAAGGACAATATCTCGTCCTCATTCTTACGGACGACTGTCGTTCCCGTTCTTAGGGACAACATTTCATCCCCGTTCATAGGGATGACTGTCATCCCCATTCTTAGGGACAATTGTCGTTCCCATATAATAGTGACATATTTTTTGTCCCTACAATAAAGGACGACACATGCTCTAAAAAATAATATGCTAATTATTAATTGAAACCAGTAGATTATTGATTTTCAATTAGTAATTAACGGGTTCATTTTTCAACAGCAACTATAATCGGTAATTTACAGGTTCATTTTTTAACAACAAACCATAACCTCATTTATAGACATAAATTAGAAAAAAAAAATCAAAACAAAATGATTTATTATGTAACAATAATATTTAGAAAAAAAATTATTAGAACAAAAGAACTAACAAGTACAAGCTTATTGAGCTCATTCTTCCCAAATAACATCGGTTCTGATATGTTCTACCATAATTCCTAACATCAATCAAACTATATCCCCCTTAATTAGCTTTAAATCGTTTCATTCTTCTGAAATCCTTCACCTGCAAATACACACAGAAAATGCATATAACATTTGCCTTCCTAAATGAAATAATTATTCTCACCATCATTCCGAAAATCATAGGTAGCATAGTTAGTGTATTATAGATGAATTCTGAAACTGATAAAATCATTTCTAAATAGAAAAGCATAGCTAGCTACAAAGTTAATCTTTCAAAAGTTCAGGAATGGATAGCTAAGAACATATATTATTAGTATTGACCGATTTCAAATCCACATAGCAAAGAAACACAAACTTAGCATACAACTGAGAAATAAAAAAGGAAATAGATTTAATATAGCTCATACCTTCTTGAGACTAGCTCCCATGTTGGTGTTAGCATTTCATGCATGCCCTAGTCCTCCCTTGGGCAAGACAAATAACAACTACTTTTCCCTATAGTAGAACCTATAGGAGAAATTCATGTGTGATTACAAAATCTTGTAAGAGAAACACTAAAATGAATATGAGTTAAAACTTATACAATGAATATGAGTTAAAACTTATACAAAATAATTATATGTGCTATTCAAACTTACATGTTGCATAAAATAATATGTTTATCATATTCTGAAAGAGCATGCATCTTCCTTTTGCAAGCAGGTGTGCTCCTTTGATAACTATTTTTGTAGCCTTCGATTCTGCAATGTACATTTTATTTCCAATCAGACTATATGTTACTACTTTCATAAACTAAAAATGCATAAAAGTCATTCTATCGACCTTTAAACACGTTGAATAAAATAAATTGGACTCTCATTATTTATTTTTCTCAATCACACGGGAAGCAACCAATTTACATGTTTAAGTCCAAAACAACACACTTTTTCACTCTAGGGATCACAATGGAATTAAAAGAGTGAGAGAGAGAGATTGAATCAAAGAGGAAAAACACAAAGTAGAAATTGCAAAAGAAGGGGTATTTTATAATAGATTTAGAAGCTAATGTAATTAGAAGCAGACAGTAGAAAACAAAACTAAAGAATACAGACTGTGAATTACCTATAATCAATAATGCTTCTGAAGTTAAAACCAAAAAGTCCCTTCCCAACTGAGTCCTACCAAATTGCTTCAAAAAGTAATAAAGAGATTAGTATTAAGTACCACTAGCCAAATATCTAAGCCTAGTGAAATCAGTGTCCATCTCAACATACCCATTGACATCATGGACAACAACATCAACTAGTATCTGCTTATTTTGCTAAATAAAGAAATAAGATAAGCTTAATAGACAGCAAAAAGCATCTCCTGTCCAAGAAGATAATTATAAGCAATCTCAAGCCTTTTACTGGATTATGATTTTATAGTTATAAAAAAGGCAGGTTATATGGAATAGGCAAGAGTGCTAACTTACTCTTTTTCTTTTTAGAATAATACAACTATATAAGTTGCAGATTTTATGAAAATGTATGAAAACTAGCATAAATGAGGTTAATAAACTCAAATTTTCTGTTATCAAATATCTACAGGAGTATAAGCTAAAAGTAATAAAAAAAATGCATTATCATTAAAATAATTTGAGAAATATGAACACAACTTACAAGCAAAAGCATAAGAGTAGAATTTGTCAACAATATGAAGGCAATAACCTAACAAACCTAAAAAATAGTTTTTTTAATTAATTATGGGGAATACCAACATAATCCTATATTTGCTTTAATTAATGAACACAAATGAGAACCAAATAACAGTAATTGTTAGAGACAAATATAAGATATATGATTGGGCGTTAACTATTAGCTTTGATTTTAGTTCAAATGGGTTGCATGACAGTAATAAGAGTACCCAAACAAAAAATGACAGATTGTGAATCAGAAACTAAAAAAATATAAAAATGACTTCAAATATCCCACAAGTAAGAACACCCTGCTATTAAATGTGAAAGAAAGTAAAAAATAAATGAATTAATAGAACCTGGTCAAGGATCTTATCTCCATGATTTGGCCTCTAATTTCTCTTTGCAAAATGTTAAGAAGATTTTTGAGCAGCTTACACTCATGTTCAAAGGTATGAAACTGAGATTTCCTTCTCCATATCATTTGTCATGTCTGTCATTGTAACACAACAACAATCAATAACGAAACAAGTGTACAAGTCCTACTGTGATAAAAACAACATTCAAAATCTGTAACTGCTATAACCGCCTAACAGGTTTGTACTATCACCTTCACCACCTGATAGACCACTAACAGGTTTGTACACTCTCACCACAACATCCATTACAGGAGATAGTATTGCTTCTGGTTCCTCTTCTCCAGATATCAAAACAGTGTTGAACGATAAGAATAATGGTGGTGTCAATCGAATTCTTGATCTGGATGAACAAACCAGCATCGTCCTCCATCCAATCTTCATCATCCATCCAATCTTCATCATCCTTCATCTGAATGAACAAAAACAACAATAAAACAGAGACATGTGCAAATAATCAATAGAAAACCCAAGCAAGATTACGACATCTAAGGAATGGTTTCAATTGCAGTTTGTTCTTTGTTCCTTTCTTTGTTAAGGAATGGTTTCATTTAGAATTTCATAGCGAGATTAGGACATCTAACATCATGTTGAAGCTACTATAACAGAGGAATAAATCAAGCAGTCAACTATCGGTTTCATTAAATTGAGGGTAGATATACCAAACATTGAGATTTTCATGAAAAAAAAAAAAAAAATAGAAAACCTAACCTTAAAAATTCATTAGAGTTCCGTCTCCAAATTCGCTGATATTGAATTCGTCGATGAAAATTGGGGAAACAAAAGGGAGAGAGGAAGGCAAATGAAGAGGGAAAACAAATAGAGAGAAGAGAAAAGAGAGAATGTAAGAGTGGGGCGATGGCTATGGATGGAGACGTTATGTCGGCTGACAATGAGGGGGAGCCAAGAACGAGAGAGAGAGAGGGGAGTGGGAGAGAAAAGTTGTGGTTAGACAAAATCAGTTGAAATAATAAATTTATATATAAAAGTATTATCTAATCTTTATTAATTAAATTTGTCCCCTTTATTAGATTAAAAAAATCATTAGAGATAATATATATAGTTTTCCTCCATATTAATTTCAAAACTATAATTAAGGATAAAAATTAGGGCTAATTACAAATCTAGCCCAACTAAGAAGGGTCATTTACATATTTAATCCATTTTGCTTCCATTTTACCAAATTAGACCATTTCATCCACTTTGGACAAAATTACCCTTAGTTCTATTGATCCATAGATCGATTTCTGATATCAATCGTTAGCGATTTTTGAAGTATTATGTTCAATTTCCCGTAGAAATTATATGTTTTTAGCTTATATGTCTGTTTTTCTCGCTGGTGTTGCCTCTTTCTTCATCTATAATGGTATCATTTCAATTTTCTCAATTTTCCAACATTTTTCTCCATTGTTGTCGCATTTGTGACGAAATTTATCGCATTTCGTCACAAATGCGACAACAGTTGTCGCATTTCGTCGCAAATGCGACAACTCTTGTCGCATTTGTGACTCTGCGACAAGTGTTGTCGCATTTGCGACGAAATGCTACAACTGTTGTCGCATTTGTGACGAAATGCGACAAATTTCGTCACAAATGCGACAACAATGGAGAAAAATGGTGGAAAATTGTGGAGAAAATAGAAAATTGAAACGATACCATTACAGATGAAGAAAGAGGCAAGACCAGCGAGAAAAGCAGGCGTATAAGCTAAAAACATACAATTTCTACGGGAAATTGAACATAATACTTCAAAAATCTCAAAAATTGCTAACGATTGATATCAGAAATCGAAGAAGATGAACCGAAGAAGAAGAAGAAGAACCATAACCAGAACCAGAAGAAGAAGAAGAAGAAGAAGAAGAAGAAGAAGAAGAAGAAGAAGAAGAAGCGGAAGAAGAAGAAGAAGCAGAGCAGATCCATCGATCAATAGAACTAAGGGTAATTTTGTCCAAAATGGATGAAATGATCTAATTTGGTAAGATGGAAGCAAAGTGTGTTAGATATGTAAATGACCTCTCTTAATTGGGTTAGATTTGTAATTAGCCCTAAAAATTATATTTTGTCACTTTTTTTGTGAAAAATGTGAAAAATGCCTATAACGTTTACAACTAGGAATAATTTTATTCTTAACATCTAAAATGGTACAATTTTACCCATAACGCTGGTAGCTAAAAGCAATTTTACCCCTAACATTGGCAAGTTAGGTCGATTTCAGATATTATTAGAAAACATAGATATTTTATTTCTTATTCTACACCAATTGCACATATTAGTAGTTGTAAAAAAAAAGATTTCATATTTTTTTTTGTGATGTAATAATAAAATTGAAAATTAATATTTATTAATTCGGTGAAATATTTGAATTTTTTTTGTCCAACTCGTACAAAAGGCAATATATATTTTTTTATTTTCTTAAAAAAAATTCACGTCTAATCATATGTTTGTGATCTGTTACTAACGATGATAAAATGGTGCACATGTGAAGTGTAGATGACAATATTCATGACCAAAAAGATAGTTTGATAAATTATTTCTCAAATTGACCCAACTTGTCAATGTTAAGGACAAAATTGCTTTTGGCTGCCAATATTAGGAGTATAATTGCACAATTTTAGATGTTAAGGATAAAATTACTCATAGCTGTAAATGTTAGGGGTATTTTTGCATCTTATCCTATTAAAAAATAAAAAATCTGTTACACAAATTAATAAAAATAATCTATATAAAAAACAATAAATTTATTAAACGCAACAAAACTATCTTTTCTGGTAATTTAACAATATCCGGAGGTTAACAATATTAATTTAACTTTTAACTTCATAAACATATTGATTACTGAACAAGTGCAAACAATCAGTGAGACTTGTGCCCAAATCATGCATATTGATGCAATAATTTTATTGGAGTGTGCTTTTCATGTTTTAGGTAGCTTAGATTTTGCCTTATCTGCCTTTCAGTAGGATAAAACGATTCTTGACACAAGAAGATGAACATCCCAAACATTCAATACTAAACACCTATTCCCACATCCAAATATACATCACCAAACACCAAAATCCTAACCCCATGGTCGGAATCACAGGAAACAAGAAGCAATTATCGAATAGCCCTGTTCCGAGAAATATCAAAGCGAAAGGGGATTCAATCCAAAATCCTTGCAATCTACGAATAATCAAAAGAAAATCAAATAGGAGCTTTGAAATTAACCCTGTCGACCAAACATTTACATCCAACCAAACACCTAAACCTCCCTTACCCTTGTAATGATCCTGATTGTGTCTAGGAAAGTTTGATTTATCTATTAGACAGAAAGGCAAAGTCCAAACTTACTCCTAGGCATGCATTGATGTTGAGAGACTCAAACAACCCAATTTGAGAGCAAACACTGTGAGCACTGAGCGAAACAACAGAAGCACTTGCAAGTGATCACTATTATATCAGGGAATCCACTCAATAGTTGAAGGCAACCTAAACTCCCCACTAGATTCATCACTTCTATTAAAGACTTTATTGTGCATTGACTTATCTGTTTTTACTTATGAAATCACTACATATCCCTTCACTTTTATTTTTGATGTGTTTCTTGAGGACAAGCAAGAGTTCAAGTTGGGGGTAATTTGATACCAGTGAAATGAGCAAGTTTAAGAGGTTGAATATTCATTGAAAAGAGCTTCAGAGTTATAGTTTTCAACCAGAAATGGAAGAAACGGGTAGAAATAACAGTTCAAGTAGGAATCCTCATGAACAGGCGAATATCATAAACAACGACATTAACGGGTCAACTTGAAAGAAACGGATAAACGCGTGGGTCGAGCGAGCTAAAGGAGAGAGAAAGAGAGCAAAAACGGGGAAAGTAAGACAGCTTCCATCTTGTGCCAAGTTTAGGGAGATTGTTTATTTGTCATTTCCTTGTATTTACCTTTAGTACTTTTTACCCTTTAGGGTTTGTTTTTGGACCTAAAAATGCTATAGTAGTCTTATGTAAGACGTGCCTTGATAGGGGTCAAAAACCCCTATCTTTGGGTACGGTTTTAGGACGGTTTTTAGGTTTATTTGGCTAATAAGCGAACAATTCTCGCATTTAAATCCTTTTGTGTGAGTTAGTTAGAAATTGGAAACATTCTATTTACTTTTCGTCGATTAGGCTCGTTTTGTGATCAATTTAGGCAAATACGACCGAAATAACATGCATATTAGAATTCCGTTATCTTTTGAAGCTAATTGGTCCGTCAAAAGTCGCACCAAACGAAGCGTTTGCTCAAAATAAGCGATTGACGGATCAATTTGGCTTTTGGACTAATATTTTCTGGAGTTTTTATGCGTGTGCAGGTGTAAGTTCGGACGAAAAAGGGTTTGAAAGTCATCCGGCACGGATCGAGCACGCTTCGGGCGAAAACGCTCGGCGAGCAGGGCCCCCCGGGCCATTTCTACTCGCCGAGCAGGCCACCAGGCGCCTGTTCGGCGAGCAGGGGCTGCTCGTCGCAATCCTGCTCGGCGAGCAGCCTTTCCTGCTCGGCGAGCAGACCTGCGGGAATTGGTCAAAAAGACCAATTCCGCCCCCACGAAGCCACGTTCGGCCCCACATCTTCCTACACCAACAAGGACACGAAATTAGGTCAAAACGAGACCCGAGACGCGGCTATAAATAGGAATTTCCAATTGTAAATTAGATATCTTTTGTTTTTGTAATTTTCTTATCTTCCACCTCGAGAAATCCTCTCCACCTCCTCCAAAAACCTTCAAACCTCCATTGAAGATGCCTCCGAAGCTCCATTCACCGAGGATTGCTCGAGCTCCATCCTTAAGTCCTAGGAAGACGCCTGCATTGGTTGACAGGTTCCCTGAAAGGGACTTTTCTTCTTTTATAACTTGTTTATCCTATGATACATGCTATGAATCTTAGGCTTATTGTAACTCCGTGACAATGTTCTCCATCTTTGATTAATATAATAGTTTTGTTTCTTCAATTGTTTTAATGCTTTGAATCTTTGTCTTACGCTTTGTTTGATTGGTTTAACTCATTCGATAATCCCAAAATCAAGTTGGCACATATTGCGAGCTGAATCTGACCTAGTCAGTGCCTATAGGATTGACGACCCTATAGAAGATTAAGCCCAAATTACTGAGCCTTAGAGCTAGTTTCGGCCTTACAAGGGAATCACGAACTAGGAACTTTAGGAGGATGGATCGGGTTAATCGCCTCGAACACAAGTGACTTAGGTTTTAATTCAATTGTTTAAACAATCTATTTCCATTATCATCGTATCCCTCCATGATCCTTTAGATAATTGCATTGACAAAAGATCACTTAGGAGTAGTTTAATTTAATTAGGGGTAGAGTAATTTAGTTAGGGTTAGAATAACTTAGCTAGAATTAGATAACTTAGTCAGAATCAGATAATCTAGTTAGGATTAGTGCAATTCAACCTAGGAGTAGATTAATTAAACAAAACCAACTCAAACCCCTTAAGCCTAGATAACATCCGAGACTTAGTAATTCGGTACTTGCAGAAATAAATCCTGTGGACGATAACCTGGACTTAAACCCAGAAATTTATTACTTGATAACGACGGGGTACACTTATCCCTCAGATCGGGTTCTTCACGGAATCCGCATCAAGTTTTTGGCGCCGTTGCCGGGGATTTATTTCTTCTGCAATATCGAACCAAAGGTCAACTTGTTAGTTTAGGCATTCTTTGTGAATACTTTCCTTGTTAATATCATTCATATTTGTTTAGATATATATACTTGTTGATATACTATTACTTAAATTGGATCGTTCTTCCAGCAATTATGGACAACAGAGCATCAAACCCGTCCATGAACGATCTCAACACAAAAATGGACTTCCTGGTGGCTTCATACAACCAAAATAACCAACCAAGGATACCATTCTGCGAGAGATGCGGCCAGAATCACCCCGGTAGGGTATGCCACATCAACTATTACGTACCTAGAGGTGAGAATGTAAGTTATTTGGGTAATCATCAAAGGTATAATTCTGAACCCTCAACTTACAACTACTACGATCAGGAGCATACACGATATCCACCGGCGCCCTACGTGGCACCTATGGATACACTTCCATGTCCTCATTCTAACTCTGATTTTTATGGCAGGCAAACAGGGTACTCAGAAGGAATAATCACTCTCCTAAAAGAGATATCCGTCCGACTGGCAGCCAACGAGGAGGCATGCAGGACCCTGAGTGACCAACTCGCCACAATCAGACAAGAAGAAAGGGAATGCCACGAGGCGTTCCTCTTGCAAGAAGAGGCGGCTCAAACCATCGCCCTAAGGAGCGGCAAGGAAGTGGATACACTCGTGGCATCTCCATCGCAAATACCTCTGTCACCTCAGGTAAGTAGGGAACCGGAAGTGGTAAGCAACCCCGGTCCCGCATCTGAAACTTCAGCCTCTGAAAAAGCTGTAGAAAAAGTGGTTAGGCCTTATACACCAAAACTGCCATTCCCTCAGAAGCAGAAAAAGGCCAACCTAGATAAGAAATTTGCCCGGTTCTCGGAAATCCTTAGTAGATTAGAAATAAACATTCCATTAATGGAAGCACTAGAGGAGATGCCGAACTATGCAAAATTTCTTAAAGACATGTTGTCGAAAAAGAAAAAGTTTGGGGAAAACGAGATAGTGGCTTTAACAGAACAATGCTCGGCCATAATCACCCATAAATTACCCCCCAAGCTTAAAGATCAAGGGAGCTTTACCATCCCGTGTAGGATAGGCAACATGCACATAAATAGGGCATTATGTGATTTAGGAGCAAGTATTAATCTTATGCCTCTATCAATTTTCAGGAAATTGGGGCTCGGAGAACCTAAACCAACAAACATGACACTGCAACTAGCGGATCGGTCAATTGCACGGCCTAGAGGCATAGTTGAAGATGTGCTTGTAAAGGTGGATAAACTGATCTTCCCGGTCGATTTTGTGGTCCTCGACATGGAAGAAGATGACTCCGTCCCCATTCTCCTCGGGAGACCGTTTCTTGCAACCGGTAGGACACTAATAGACGTCCATGGAGGTAAATTGGTCCTAAGGGTGCAGGACGAAGAGGTAACATTTAACGTTTATGAATCTATGAAATTTCCTCAAGAACGCTCCAAAAGTTGTAACTTTGTGGATGCACTTATAGATGAATGTGTTGAGGAAGTTGATCTCGATATAAGAAATGCCTCTTTAGAACTCGGTCTAGGTGGTGAGACATGTGAAAACTCAAGTGAGCCATTTGAAGATCTCCCACCTGAAAAATGTTATTGGGTTAAGTGTAGAAAAGAGGACCTTGATCGTGAGATCAAACCTAAACCTAAGACCTCGTTGGAGGAACCTCCAAAATTGGAGCTTAAACCCTTGCCCAACAACCTGAAATATGTTTTTCTTCAACCTCCTACAGATTTACCCGTTATTATTTCTTCTTTGTTGACAGTTGAACAAGAAGAAAAATTGGTGGAGGTGTTGATGGAACATAAAGGAGCCTTTGGATGGTCAATCCACGACATCAAAGGTATCGACCCCAAAATCTGCACACATAGAATTTTTCTTGAGGAGGAGATCAAGCCATCTGCCCAACCTCAACGACGGCTCAACCCTAACATGAAAGAGGTGGTAAAAGTCGAGGTTATAAAACTCCTCGACGCAGGTATCATCTTTCCAATTTCTGATAGTCAATGGGTAAGCCCGGTTCAATGTGTGCCCAAAAAAGGGGGAACAACGGTAATGGAAAATGAAAAAGGAGAATTAATCCCAACTAGAAAGGTTACGGGTTGGCGTGTATGCATAGATTATATGAAATTAAACGAGGCCACCCGTAAAGACCACTTTCCCTTACCATTTATTGATCAAATGTTGGAACGATTGGCAGGGCACGAATTTTTCTGCACTTTAGATGGGCTATCTGGCTATATGCAAATCCCTGTGGACCCTTTGGATCAAGAGAAAACAACATTCACTTGCCCCTATGGGACTTTTGCATATAGACGGATGCCTTTCGGATTATGTAATGCCCCTGCCACGTTCCAACGTTGTATGATGGCTATGTTTTCTGACATGGTCGAGGAGTTCCTAGAAATTTTCATGGATGATTTTAATGTTGTAGGACCTACTTTCGACCAATGTCTTGAAAACTTGGACCAAGTCTTAGAACGTTGTGAAGACAAGAACTTGGCACTTAATTGGGAAAAGTGCCAGTTCATGGTCCAAAACTGCATAGTATTAGGACACAAGGTGTCGGGGAAGGGGATCGAGGTCGATCCGGCAAAAATTGAGGTGATTGAAAAACTGCCACCTCCTACTAATGTGAAATTAGTTAGGAGCTTTTTAGGACACGCGGGGTTTTATAGACGATTTATAAAAGACTTTTCAAAAATCACTAAACCCCTCACTCAATTATTGCTAAAAGATGCTGATTTTAATTTCAATGAAGAATGTATGCTTGCATTTAAATTGCTGAAAAAGAAATTAATTGAAGCACCCATTATGGTAAGCCCGGATTGGTCCCTTCCCTTTGAGTTAATGTGCGATGCTAGTGATCTGGCTGTAGGAGCCTGTCTTGGGCAGAGGGTGGATAAACTTTTTCGCCCAATTTTCTATGCTAGCAAAACCTTAAATGATGCACAACAGAATTATTCAATAACTGAAAAGGAATTGCTAGCCGTAGTATTTGCCTTTGACAAATTCAGATCTTATTTGGTGTTATCTAAGGTAATTGTTTTTACTGACCATGCAGCCCTGAGATATCTGATGAGCAAACAGGATGCAAAACCTAGGCTGATCCGTTGGATCTTACTACTCCAAGAATTTGACATCGAGATCAGAGACAAGAAAGGGGTAGAAAACGTGATAGCGGACCATCTATCCAGGTTAGAGTCAGATCAGCAATCCTTAGAGCATGGGGCAATAAAGGAAGTATTCCCGGATGAAACACTATATTCGGTAAAAACTCTCCCCTGGTTTGCAAACATCGCGAACTACAAAGTCGGTAACATTCTTCCTCTTGATTTAGATGCAAACAAAAGACGTAAGTTTTTGTTTGAGAGCAAACAATATTTTTGGGAAGAGCCCTATTTATTTCGATTCTGCACTGATGGCATGATTAGGAGATGTATACCTGAGGAAGAGGTAGAGTCAGTGATTAACATGTGCCACTCTAGGGAACCAGGCGGCCACTTCGGGCCAGATAGGACAGTGGTTAAAATTCTCCAAAGTGGACTTTGGTGGCCACAAATGCATAGTGATGTCAATAATTATATTAAATATTGTGATGCATGTCAGAGAGTTTCTAGGAGAAATGAAATGCTTCAACAAGGCATACTTGTCTGTGAGCTATTTGACGTTTGGGGCATAGACTTTATGGGACCTTTCCCTATGTCACACACCAACCAATACATTCTTGTTGCGGTTGATTATGTCTCTAAATGGGTAGAGGCCGAAGCCCTACCCACAAACGATGCTCGAGTAGTGATAAAATTCCTGAAAAAGAATATCTTTACCAGATTTGGTACACCCCGGACTATCATTAGCGATGGGGGATCCCATTTCTGCAATAAGCAGTTTGACACATTGCTCCAAAAGTATGGCGTAGCCCATAGGGTCGCAACACCTTACCACCCTCAGACAAGTGGTCAGGTAGAAGTGTCAAACAGAGAGCTAAAACGCATTCTTGAGAAAACGGTAGGGAATGCTAGAAAAGATTGGAGTCTTAAACTGGACGATGCTCTCTGGGCATACCGGACAGCATTCAAAACTTCCATAGGAATGTCCCCCTACCGTCTGGTTTTTGGGAAATCTTGCCACTTGCCTGTTGAATTAGAGCACAAAGCTTATTGGGCGCTAAAATTTCTAAACTTTGACCCTAAACTTTCAGGTGATCTACGGTTAACACAACTGCACGAACTGGATGAGCTCCGATATAACTCTTACGAGAATGCCAAATTGTACAAAGAACGAACCAAGCGGGTGCACGATAAAAAGGTACAGCGGAAAACCTTCCAAAAAGGCGACCAAGTGCTACTTTATAACTCCCGATTGAGATTCTTCCCAGGCAAGCTCAAGAGTAGATGGTATGGACCATTTTCAGTTCTTGACGCACATCCCTCCGGTATGGTTGAGATCATGTTGAAAGATGGAACCACCCAAAAAGTTAATGGACACCGACTTAAACTTTATCTCGGTAAAGACACTTCGGGTGTCCAAATCCTCCGGCTTCAAGATGATCAGTAAGTTGTCTTCTCCACCCTAACTTTGTACACTCGTATTTCATGATCTGTGATGCAATGTTGGAACTTATTGCATATTTTAAGTGTGAGGAGGAGGGGTAGACAAACTTACAAAAATTGTACAAATTTTTAAATTTTTGTTGCGTCGTGTCTAGTTTAGGTTTGCGTTTTGGTGTTTTATTTCTGCTTTACTTATGTTTTTGCATGTTTAGGACCTAAAACGGTGAACCTCCTTCGAATCTAAACTTCGTTATTTGTCTTTGAGGGATGAAAACCGAATCTAAAATTGCATGACAACTAGTTTAGGCGTAGGACACAACTCTTGTATCTGTAAAAGCATGAGCTACAGTTTGCATTTAGACCCTACTTTTGAAGAAATGCTGAAATCATTACTTAGGTAGATAACTTAAGAATTGAAGGCATGTGATATTAAACTTGAGTTTGGGGAAAACTAGTAAACACAAAATTGAAACCCAAAGAATTGTGAGTTGAATTTGAGCCTAAGAGCGAACATCAAAAAGCTCTTTTTCTTGACATTTTTGTGTGAATGCTTTGACTTGTGGAAGATTACAGATTTTGCACCTAATACTTTGTTGAACCTACATGCAATGATTTGAGATGATAAACGATGAATCATCCTCATTAGAATTAACCCTTTTCTTTACCTTGTTTTTCTTTTTCATCCACTCTAGGAAGCCCCTTTGAGCCGACATTTTTGTAGTTTATAGATTTTTCTTTCGTTCTAACCCGTTTTTGCGAACCACAATTTGGTTCGCTACTTAACCTTTGTTTTTGCAAAGCTTGAACTGAGCCTTTATTTTCTTCTAGCGTTTTATCGTTGTTTATGGCATTATAGTAGCAAGCCAAAAGGCTAAGGAGTGAATGAGCATCACTATCCCAAAAGAAAAAAAAAAGAGAAAGGAAAAATAGAAAAAGAAAAAAAAAGGGGGAGAAAAGAAAAGAAAAGAGACGAACAAAAGGGAAGAACTTCATTCCCCAGTTCCTAAAAATAAAAACATCTCAAAAAGAAATCCAAAATAAGGGATGAATAAAAAGCTCAGTCACTTCATATTTGCTAAAGCCATTTAAACTCTGTTTTTATAACGCTAGAACGTTTTACCCCTTGTTGTACCTTTAACCCTCTAACCACATTACAACCCCAATTAGAGGCTGTTTTTGATATCATCGGAGTCATATAGCATAGTAGAGGAACTCGGATGAACGTGCAAAATCAACGTAGTCCTAAGCAAGAATATAAGCCGAGAGTAAACACCTTAGCCACCAAAAATTGTGAATGAGTGAACTACATATGGTGAGGTGTTTTACTTAGCGATCCCCTCAAGCTCGTTTAATTGAACATGTGTCCCTTTACTTAAAACTATGACCTATTATAATTGAAATGCGGCTTTTGGATATCGTGTCTCTACTTTGTATTTCCGAATGTATGTAATTACAGATGCTCGAAATTGTGTCAAGCACCTAGTTTTGTAGCTTGCTTGTGATGACGGGTTTAGTTTTTTAGTTTACTTGGGGACAAGTAAAGTTTTAAATGCGAGGAGGTTTGATAGGGGTCAAAAACCCCTATCTTTGGGTACGGTTTTAGGACGACTTTTAGGTTTATTTGGCTAATAAGCGAGCAATTCTCGCATTTAAATGCTTTTGTGTGAGTTAGTTAGAAATTGGAAACATTCTATTTACTTTTCATCGATTAGGCTCGTTTTGTGATCAATTTAGGCAAATACGGCCGAAATAACATGCATATTAGAATTCCGTTATCTTTTGAAGCTAATTGGTCCGTCAAAAGTCGCACCAAACGAAGCGTTTGCTCAAAATAAGCGATTGACGTATCAATTTGGCTTTTGGACTAATGTTTTCTGGAGTTTTTATGCGTGTGCAGGTGTAAGTTCGGACGAAAAAGGGTTTGGAAGTCATCCGGCACGGAACGAGCGCGCTTCGGGCGAAAACGCTCGGCGAGCAGGGCCCCCCGGGCCATTTCTGCTCGCCGAGCAGGCTATGCCTGCTCGCCGAGCAGGCCACCAGGCGCCTGCTCGGCGAGCAGGGGCTGCTCGTCGCAATCCTGCTCGGCGAGCAGCCTTTCCTGCTCGGCGAGCAGACCTGCGGGAATTGTTCAAAAAGACCAATTCCGCCCCCACGAAGCCACGTTCGGCCCCACATCTTCCTACACCAACAAGGACACGAAATTAGGTGAAAACGAGACCCGAGACGCGGCTATAAATAGGAATTTCCAATTGTAAATTAGATATCTTTTGTTTTTGTAATTTTCTTATCTTCCACCTCGAGAAATCCTCTCCACCTCCTCCAAAAACCTTCAAACCTCCATTGAAGACTCGTCCGAAGCTCCATTCACCGAGGATTGCTCGAGCTCCATCCTTAAGTCCTAGGAAGACGCCTGCATTGGTTGACAAGTTCCCTGAAAGGGATTTTTCTTCTTTTATAACTTGTTTATCCTATGATACATGCTATGAATCTTAGGCTTATTGTAACTCCGTGAAAATGTTCTCCATCTTTGATTAATATAATAGTTTTGTTTCTTCAATTGTTTTAATGCTTTGAATCTTTGTCTTACGCTTTGTTTGATTGGTTTAACTCATTCGATAATCCCAAAATCAAGTTGGCACATATTGCGAGCTGAATCCGACCTAGTCAGTGCCTATAGGATTGACGACCCTATAGAAGATTAAGCCCAAATTACTGAGCCTTAGAGCTAGTTTCGGCCTTACAAGGGAATCACGAACTAGGAACTTTAGGAGGATAGGTCGGGTTAATCGCCTCGAACACAAGTGACTTAGGTTTTAATTCAATTGTTTAAACAATCTATTTCCATTATCATCGTATCCCTCCATGATCCTTTAGATAATTGCATTGACAAAAGATCACTTAGGAGTAGTTTAATTTAATTAGGGGTAGAGTAATTTAGTTAGGGTTAGAATAACTTAGCTAGAATTAGATAACTTAGTCAGAATCAGATAATCTAGTTAGGATTAGTGCAATTCAACCTAGGAGTAGATTAATTAAACAAAACCAACTCAAACCCCTTAAGCCTAGATAACATCCGAGACTTAGTAATTCGGTACTTGCAGAAATAAATGCTGTGGACGATAACCTGGACTTAAATCCAGAAATTTATTACTTGATAACGACGGGGTACACTTATCCCTCAGATCGGGTTCTTCACGGAATCCGCATCATGCCTCGTTTTTCCGCCACCATCATCTTTATTCTCTGTTTTTATGTTTATTATCGGAAGAATTATTTTCGGGTGAACAAGCTGTTCACTCATGGAAATGAGTGAGTAATTCCTTTTGCAGGCCTAGCCAGCCATTAAACATCGACGGTAAGTAACTCTCTTTGATTAATGAAGTATTTCCATACATGAATGATTGGCAATAGTATGTTGAAGGAATAGATTAGGATCCAATCTATATGCTAATTACCAAAGATGACCTGACGGTGCTTCGACATAATGGAAATAGCTATTTGGCTTATATTGTTGTTGACGGATATGAAAACAACCATATATTGGGGTTTCATTTATGAATGCTTCCTCGTTCTCAATGCTTGCTTGTATATTAACGCAAGGACACTTGGTTGATTTTACTTGCTTAGAATCTTAGCAAAATGGGACACCGAACCTGATAAAAGAGGAAGATACCCAAATCAGGAATATTGTTTTACTTCATTAAATGGGAACAGTCTAAATACAGTTGTTCGTAGGCGTAGTGCTAGCCTAACATTTACGGTAACTGTTCAACCAACTAGTTTCAATCCTTGTGGAATACGATACTTGGTCTTACCAGCACTACATCTACCCTAGTACACTTGCTAGAGTCCATATCTAACATACCATCCCTTATAAACATGATCAAAGTGATTGATAGGGGAAAGAGTATGAATGATCAACATACTAAAGTATAATATATAGGGGCTTATGCTTGGAGGATAACACCTTGAAAACAGCAGTCGCTATAAGTAAATCTCTCAAACAAGAAGAAGTTCAGTAGCAGAGACAAAAAGTGGTCAATGTCCAGATTTACATACTATAATTGTCCGTGTACACTTACATTCTATACTTTAATATTTGAAATGTTGAATAGAAAATTATGGATTCACTATAATTTGAAATGCGAAATTGTATATTCATGAGATTATCAATCAATATGCAAATGGACATTCAAAAATGTACATCTAGATATTGAGCACTAATTGATGGAAGAATCAAATTATGTCAATCCCAATGTCATTTTGGTTGGCTTATGTGTCATGGAATACAGGTCCAACTCGCCATGTGTTTCTAATTTCACAAATTAATAAGGTTGTCGGGATTCGAACTCTCGACCATTTAGTCCAAGCATATGTACTATGTTATGGAACTAATTAAGGTAAAAGCTCAAGCTCTGATATTATGCACTTGCTTAATTGGTGGCTTTATTTATAATCATACCAACCGTTGAACCTTATTATTGCTTGTGGTGTGCAAGGTAGATATATTAGATAAATCATCATAGTCCAGCAAGCCAGCAGTTGGATCAGATGCAGACCTTGACGTGCTTCTTTTTTAGTACATGGACAGTAATAATAATGTTAGAGAACAGATTCATAACGGGGTTATTTTGGACAATAATAAGTGGACTAAACCTTTACAGGTGTATGTTAGGAGGAAGAAGGGACATGAAAAAAGGGCACATGAGAGAGTTAGTTACTATAAGGGTATTTGGGGAATGAGTTAGTTAGTGTGTGCTGGGAGATGAGTACATTCTTCTATTATATACTTTAAGGGAAAAAGGTATGAGGCATGCATTTTTGAGATGTTTACTTCTGCTGTACCAGGGCTCTCCCATTTGTGGGAAGAGAGGGTTAGTATTACTTGTATTTCTCTTTCTCTGGAATTAATAATATTCATACACTCAGTTCTCTATTTTATTGTGTTGAAAGATAGAAAATATACTTACCTGAATATCCGCATCAAATAATAGTAATAACTCAATATGACAGAATGTTCAAAGTTCATAAAAAACAAAATTACAAATCTCCTTAGAGTACAACTAAAAATAAATATGACTTATGAAGTGAAGATTGCAGCAGGCAAACAATTATAATAAGGCGCTTCTTGCTTGTGAATTGAGAACCTCCAAAAAATTGAAATGAACCTCTTGTTTCTCTTACAAATCTAATTGGTTGTATACATGTACATTGTATACTTTAATATTAAAAAAAATGGTTCTACAGAACAGAAAATTATGGATTCACCATAATTTTTATGTCTTTTGCTTCTGGAAATGTATATTCATGAACTTGATGAAGATCATTAATCAATTTGTAAATGGACATTCAAAAATTTACATCTATATATTGAGCTGATTGATTGAAGAATGCGAACTATGTCAATCCAAATGTTATTTTGGTTGGCTTCTTATGCACTTGTTTAATTGGTGGCTTCTTATGTGCTTATTATTGGTCGTGGTGTGCAAGCTTGATATATTAGATACATCATAACATGCTTGCAAGCCAACAGTTGGAGAAGAGGCAGACCTTGACCAGCTTCTATTTTTTACCACCAGTTCTTTTTCCCTTTCCCTGCATTTTTCTTTTTCCCCTCATTGTTTGTGTATAATTTCCGTAAATTATGAAGATCACGAAACACATATACCTGAGAATTGTAACAGATATTATTGAATCATTCTTTTCAAAGTATTAAAGTATAGAAGCCATTACATTGGAAGTTCATCCTTGCCAAATTTTAAATGCAACTTAACGATACAATGAACCAATACAAAAACTCATATCTTATAGAATGATTTTTTTTCCACCTAAATTGTAAACTGTTAAGAAAACAAATATCATTTAATTATGCAATTAAGAACACAATGAGCCGATTTGAAAACTTCATATTTTTCCCTTTAAATAAGCAGATTTAACAAGGAACATACACAGGTTAACAATAACAAGAGATTTGTTATACACAACCTCAACTTACTTGCAATAATAAGGGAGTTAATTCGCCGACGACATTTTGCAATCATTACTAGAATATCCATTCTTTTGATGAGTTGTACGAGTGAGCAGAACATCATCTAGACATGGATTTTCTTCAAAAAAATTTACCATTGTTCTTCCTGTACAAAACTAAAATTATCATATGAAACTAAGTTAAAATTAACACTCTTTTCCATTAAAATCACTGCATGAATCATAATTAGCACATCTAGAGTTTTGGGGGATGGCAAGATCTATTCAGATTTCTGAATCATTGGTTTTCCTTCGCCAAATTAGTTTCTAATGATTCTCATCCGCTGAACTTGTTAAGATTTCTTTTAATTTCTTAAACATTGCAAGCTTAGTATATTCAGATTGATTTTATTCATATATATAAAGATCTGGTAAGAATATATTGTAGATTTGTACATATTGATTTTACCTTAAACATTCCAAACCAGATCTATTCAGATTTGCCAATTTGTTGTCATAAAAAAAAAAAAAGACAAGTTCACAATAGCTTACCTTCCTTGCTAGCCTGAACAACCATCATTACATCTCTCTCTTCAGTTGGCGTGTGAAGGTAGTGAGAGCTCTCTTGTGTGTTTCTTTATCAAGTATTTTCTGATATGCAGTATGTGATAATTGGAGCAGTTCTTTGTCTAGCTTCACAGCTTAATTCCAAGTAGTCTTTTTGCTGAACTGATATCTGATAAAATACAATACTCAAAATTAGATGGGTCTAAATATATTACGTTCATAAAATGTCCTCCAATCGGAAGTAATTATGAGAAGAAAATCAAAGATGAAGAGAAGAGACTGACCTGATCCTATTTGGAAAGACAATTTGGAAAAGATGAGAAGCTCTATCACACTAGTTTTCAAAGACACCGAAAGTGAAGACTGGAGAGTGCGAATTTATAGAGCTCCAATTAGGGTTTGATGGAATCAGTTAAGAGAGACAAGGCAAAAGGCCAAAACCCATATTCTATTGGGCTTTATATAAAAAGAATCCAAATTTACACGCAAATTCAAATTTGAAAAATTATCTACAAATTTATCGATTACTATTTTGAGTTATATCAAACCTCAAAATACTATAGCAGTTAAAGAAAAAATGGCTTCCGCCTACCTTTTACAATTTAATTACTTAAAAATTACTTGACATTTGTAAGAAAAATTTTAATACTTTTGACATATTAAAAATTAAACTACCAACCTTAATAAATCCAAAATATTGTTATCATAACTGATTTTCATGTAAACAACCCTTATTTGTTTTGATTCTTTCAAAAAAAAAGTTAATAAAAAATTAAAGGAGCTGAAATTCTTTTAAAAAAAACCTATATTGCACGGAAACAAAAACTGAAACGGAAACGGACGATACTGGAAAACGTAATGTTTGGAAAACATAGGAAACGGTAAAGTAGGGGAACTTGTAAATATTAAAAATATAAGACATATTTATAAATATTAAAAAATATAATAATACATTAAATAAAAACATGATTGAAGAACAAGATGAAGAAAGTCCAAGCTCAATTAATATTCAAAAGACAAGCATTATAGGAGAAAGAAATATGGATAATTTCTTTAAATTGAAGGATGCAAGGAAGTAATTATCTCTCAAATAGAAAGTTTCAATTTTACTAATCTTAGATTGAGCACGAACTGCAAAATAGAAAGTTTGAATTTCCAAAATATTAATAGAAATAGGTAGGGAAAACAGTTTTTATGCGTTTCATATTTTTGGTAATTACGGAAACGTGCGCAGAAATGTTTCGTATCAGTTTCTGAGAGTTTTCGTTTCCCACATCTGCCGGAAATGGGGGAACGCTTGTCATGAAGAGTTTCCGTGCATTATAGAAAAAAAGTAAGCTGAAATTAATAATATGAAATCATAATTAGTTTCGAACGTTTAAATTTATTATTTTGCAAATTGTTAGGTTTACGATGTATATAAAAGAGAACTAATTATGTTTAAAAAAACTAACTAATTTATTTAGCCCTATCATTATTGGTTAGGAGCAAATTAACACATATTTTTCAAAATCATCCCACTAACTAAGGATATTCTAGCAATTATTGCACAACGTGAATAAACTCCTTTCTCAGACTGCAAATAATGTCTATTGACACCTAGAACATTCTCAGACAGCAAGGGAACTTTTCAACACGACCTCACATGATTGAGGATCAAAATTGCTGATGAACAGATGCAAATGCACAGTGGGGAATACATGATTACTCGGTTGGGGGCCGATTTTATAGATGTGTTTGCAAAAAAAAAAAGAATTAATTGTTAAATCAAATTTTTTTATTTTTTTTGTACATACGTGTCTTATCATTTGAGTTGTCAAAAACCAATTTTAAGTATTACTGTACAATTTCTAAAAATAAGTTAGATTTTGTTTAAGATTCCTAACATCTAAAAAAATGAATTTAGGGAAGGCCCAATAGGTAAAAAAATAAAAAAAATTGATTCGAGAGGGTCTACTAGGCAAAAAAAAAAGGTAATAATTTGGCTTTAAGTAGGAGACCTAACCGGAAAAAAAAATTAGAAATTTGGATTTACGGCCTAACAGACAAAAAAATAATAGAAATTTAGATTTAAAAAGGTCTAATAGAGCAAAAAAAAATTAGAATTTTAAGTTTAGGAGTGCCTAATAGGCCAAAATATTAAAATTTTGAACTTTGGACAAGCCTAACACTTAATGGGTCATCTTAGGGGAAGACTAATTCAACACTCCAATAATTTTTTTTTTTTTTCAGAAATGGGGACCGAAACTAGCCCAGGTCAAAATGGTTTCGGCGGGCTGCGGGGCCAGGGCCCATGCCCTCTGTCTATGCCCCTCCAAGTGCATGTGAACTCCTCCAAGTTTGAAATGCTAATTACTGGGTGATAATTGGAGATGTATTTCATGTTGCTGAGACTACCAAAAGCAGATTGCCAGTTTTCGGGTATGGATTGTCGCGAGCAGAAAATTCCTTTTGAACCAGCTGATGGCAACCATAAACCGGCCGCCGCAATATGAAAAAGGCGGCCACTGAAGCAACGAAAATGATGGTATCTTTTTTGGTGAGCAAGTTACCTCTTAATTCGCAATCATGCGAGGGCCATGTAATCTGAATTAAATTTCCTATGGAAGCAAAGCTGCACAACCACTTTAGCTTATCTGCAACATTCTACACTTGAAAAATCATGATTACAACAATAAAAAATATGAAAAGGAAGGGTGGATTGTCGACTTTGCTGTGAAACAAATCCTCAAACAAATTCAAACACTAATTATATATACAACCCTGATAATTGAGTGGTCATCCTTTATTTCAATACATCATATCCTACACCATTTATTTTTGGCTTAATACATCATTTGTTCTCTGAACTTGCTCAAAAAGCTTAATTGGCCCCTTGAATTTTTAAAGTGTTGTGATAGCACTTTTAACTTGTATAAAATGTTGAGTTAGCATCCTGAATTTGCCTAAAATGTAATTAATTGATCACTCAGTCGTAAAAAAGTAAGTTAGATACTAAAGATGTATGGAAGTCGTCTTGAAAAAAGCACAACAGCCAAGATCGGGACAGAAAACTGTTTTTAGATCAGTATGAGCAAGATATACAAGTTTAAGCAAATGGTGAAAGCCCAAATACATAGATCACAATTTCGAATTCCATTAATTAGAGACAAAAATGTGAAACTAATTTGTCTGAATATCTGTTGAGGTGCAGACTAAATTGGTTTAATGTGAAACTAAAATATGGCATTTCGAATTCCATATAATGATAACTCAAGTCACCTCCCCATGCCTTTTCGGTTCCAGACCCATCACCTATCAACTTTACCAATAAACAAAACATATGTTAGAACGTCTTATGCATCCATCATTACAGATAATTAGAGACAATCCAACTGCAGCGACAAGTTTTTAACTACGAGACAACCAAAACGCAGTTGATAGAAATAACTGTTAATTGGAGAAGTTAACATGTCCACCTCTTCGAGGGGAATTCTTGGCTCGAATCTGGATTCAATGAGATCATAATAAATACCAGGAGCAAAGATTATAGGAAATGTATTACCTCTGCAGTAGCAGTAACTGCATTGATTTGCTAAAAATTTATAGCTTTGGTTCCAAACTTGTGGACACTTGAAGATGGATTTTTTCTAAGATAAAACCATGTTAATTTAATTTGTGGATACTTTTTGGAATTGCATACACTGCTTAAAACATTAGCAGTTATATTCCATGTCTGTAGAACCATTAAATAGGCAAAGCTTATATGTATGTAAGACCAACAACCTTAATTGGAGGATGGGTTGTAGTCAGTTTCTTCACCTGGTATTTTGGAATTTCCATGTCTTAAATGTGTTCTTCTTTCCCTGTATGTATATCTCTTATTTCCATCTCTCATCTCATTTCAATTTAATTGTAAAAAAAATAAAGACTCCACTTTAGAGAAGTTTTCCTATTGTGGGAAGTTTTTCTATTGTATCCCACATTACCTAAAAACATATATATGTTATGCTTTATAAGTTGGGTTGAAACAATAAGCTTTCGCCGAGCTTGCTAACGAGAGCTTGTGACTCAAGTGAGGGCATTAGAGTGATGGAACATGGCTATGCCTTAGAAGGCTGGGTTTGATGCCGCTAAAATCTGGCTCGCCCATTCCAAGCTGACCATGGGTTCTAGGCGAAGGCTTGGATCTCCAGGTCCATAGTTTGGAGGGCACGACGTGAGGCCGGCTTCAAAGAGCAGCGATTACCTCCCTCTCTGAGCAGTTGAAGGATAACGGGTCGTTGTCACTCAACCCCAAATAGTCCAATAAGCCTACCTAACTGGACCATCACCCTTTTATTATTTTTTTATTAGTTTAAATGTTTTAAGTATTATTTTCATCACTTTTTTCATTACTTAATTTAATCTTTCTATATATTATTTCCAATGTAGATACAGGAACACTTTTTTCATATTCTATACATATATTATTTTATTTTATAAATTTCATAAATATATTATATGTATTTTTTTAAAAAAGATGTTAAGATCAAATTTGGCTCTTATATTGTAGCCCAAAGAGCAAATAAGGCTAAGGTATGGTCAACTTTAATTGTTGCAACTTCTCTTCCCTGTATTAGTTAAAATTGTTAGTTTGTAGTATTAGTAGATCGATCCAATAAAATGAATGTTAGACATTTATTACTCTCTCCATCTCATTATATAAATTGTTTTAGAAAGTAATTTTTTTTTTCAAAATATAAGTCATTTTAGCTTTTTAGGAAATTATAGGTTGGTTTTTTGGTCCAAGTATTGAAATTTTGTCTTGATCTTTAATGTACTCATATGAGATAAAACAGAATTAAGTTAATTAATGTCAATTTATTAATTTGATTTTATATTAATTGTATTTCTTAATTTGTGTAAAATACCATAGAATGACCTTTGTAATGGGACAAAGGGAGTATCAACCATTTTCATTGGTTTATTATCCAATATAAGAAAATGGAGATGAGACTCTCATATGAACAATATTTTTTGTCTTATTATTATTACTGCTATTATTAAGGTGAATAATTATATGGCTTCTATGTTTTTAATTTTCATTATGGAGTAATTATAAGGCTTCTATTTTTGTCCCTGTGCTTATTTTGCCTTTTTTTTGTAAGTACTTGTGATTGAGATGTGACTCAAAAGAAATTTTTTTCTTATGTATATATTTGGCAATTGGTTGTATACAGAATCTCATAGTACTTTAAAAAAATCTGAACTTTTAATTGCATGATTTTATTGCTTTTGTGAGGCATGGAAGATCTTTCACAGCCATGAGATGCCTAACTGAAGAGTGAGATACAGATATGTAAGGATTGTTGCTGAGAAAAGGAAGGAAGGTAAACTATTTTAAACTCCATCTTATTTCATCATATGAAATCTGAATTTACCTAAATGATTAGCATGTTCATATAGCTTCTAATCTCTAAGAAATTAAAAGAAATGTGAATAGATTTATTAATCCCTCAAACCGGTCTTAATTTCTTAGCATTATTTGGTATAACAGTAGAGTTTAGAGATACTCGATTGGCACACATGGACGAGGAAGTAAGGGCAGTCGAGGGAACTTTGCAGCACCTTACACATCACATGGTAAATACAACTCTCTGACAGCTCGTTGAGGATCGAAATTATTGGTGAACAGATGCAAGCGTCTTTGAACCCTTCACTATAACCGTTGGTTCAAATTTTTTATTAGATATGATTAAAATTGATCTTACTTGAAAAAGTTATGACTGAATTTATACAATTTGGTATGTTAGAGTCAATCTCCATTCATCTGAAAACATTAGGTTGAAATTTGGCAAAGATAAGGGTTCAAAAAGCTCTATAAAACACAAACAAAGTTTAAAAGTATGAACAACTTAATAAATGGAGAAAGAGAGGCGAGAATTGCAAACATAATGACAATAATAAGAAACTCAAGCCTTAAAAATGACAAACAAGAACCGTTGTTTTTTTTAATAAAGCCTTGGACGGGGCAAGCCTAAGCGTCTGACATTTCAACTAGATTGGCATCGGACGAGTTAGACCGGCCAGCCCAATTATAAAAGAGAATCGTTGTTAATTGAGATACTTATTTCCAAATTACACTCTTTCAAGATTATTTTTTTTAAAACATTTTTAAACAAAAGCAATTTTATCTTCTATTTAGCGAAAATTTTGAGCAGGTTGAGTTGATTATTATTTTAATGTTTTCTTTCCTTCTACATATTTCAACTTTTGATCATGATCCAGCTCTTGAAATTGAAGCTGCAGGGTCGGTGCATGATATACTCGCAGGAGTCGTTTTCAAAAATGATTTCTTTTTTGTTTAGATCCCTACTATGAGTTACAAAAAAAAATAAGTTAATGGCATTTAGGACTCTTTTGTTTTTTAAACTCGTTTTATGGTAAATGCACTAGTTCTTATTGAATTTTGAAATTAGTTTCAAAACATCCACAAAATCAATAAAATTTATTTTTATTATAAAAAAATTCCTTACAACCAGTCCATGCCGAAAAATTCACTTAAATAATGGCATAATATCAAATCGATTAATTGGACCTAATAAAAAAAAGATAATAAAAGAAGAAAAATCGACAAACACAAAATCAAAATGCAAAGTAAATGTTTTTTTTTTATTGAAGATGGAGGCAGGCGGAGGAGAATCCCACCGCCTGGCCCAAAAAAAAAAAAAAAAAAAAATTGTTCATACAAAATTCAAAATCATAAAAAAGCAAAATAAAAGCTAACGAAACCGAAACTGAATGACATCATTACAATCATTAGAAATTTCATGCCTGCAAAATGACGGAGCTGAGTCCCACAAATGCAGAGTAGTAGAAGTGACACCGTAACGAGCAAGACAATCAGCGACTTTATTACCTTCACGAAAAATATGAGTGACCACTAACTGCAAACCAGAGCATAAAGATTTGTATTTCTTCCATCTAGGCCTTAAATGTCAGGGAACTGAGATGTTATTGTACCTAAAGAGGTTAACAACATACATGGAATCGACTTCCAACCATAGATTGAACCACCCACGCTCACAGGCATGTTCAATTGCAAACATAGCTCCCATAAGTTCTGCCTCATATGCAAAAGCAGATGAAATGGAAAAAGAAAATGAGCCAACTGGAATACCTCTACTATTACGGTAAATACCTCCAGCTCCTGCCATTCCAGGGGTGTCAAAAGATGAACCATCAGTGTTAATTTTTAGCCAATGAGCCGGAGGGCGTTTCCAATGAACCTCTAAGATAGTTGGAGCTGAAGCAGGTCTGCGAACAATGAAGAGCTCCCTAGAAACATGAATATCTGTCAATGTGTTAAAAGCAGGACCCGTGCCCATTGCATTCAACTCCCGGATGTATTTCCATAGTAAACGAAGAGCATTATGAATGTTGGGGTTAATTCCTTGGAAAAAAGAATCATTTCGAGTCCTCCAGAGAATCCATACGCAATGAATAATAGCAGAATTCCAAAGAACCCCAGTTTGAGGACTAAAATGACAATGCAAAATACTGTCAAAAAGAGTTGAGAAATTACCATTTGTGCGAATATTCCGTCCAAAAAGACTTGAAATTGCATGCCAAAGAGTTGAAGCAAAAACACATGAGACAAACACGTGATTTAATGTTTCAAAGGCAGCAAAGCAAAGACTACATCTCGAAACCACTTGAATACCACGAGATATAAAAATGCAAAGTAAATGTTTACTAATGTAAATGTCATTGTAAAATATTCCATTTCATTAGATATTTTAATCAATTTTTCTTCACGATTTTATAAGAGAACAGTGGAACTATGCCTCCAAACAAAAACAGTATATTTTAAAATTACATTTTATTGTTATTTAGGATTTAAATTTCTTTTTTAATCCATTATTTGGAAAAATAAATCAAGACCTACCTGATTGAATAGTAAAGAATAACTGTTTGAATTAAAGCAACAATTAGAGAGGTTGGATACCCCTAAAAACAGACCAGAAATTTGAAAGAAGAAAAAACATAATTAGATTGAAAATTAGTATATGATTCATCAATTTGTCAAACTAAGATAAAAATCTCAAATTGCACCAGTTAATTCTATGAAATCCACTATAATCATCTCATATTCAAAATCCATTGTATTGAATAAACAAACATATACAAGATTGAATCTAGATCAGAAACACAAAAACGAAGAAGTCGAATCCTAATGAATCTACAAATTAAAAGCAGATCTATAAATTAAAAGCAGCCAAACGAACGGTTGATTTGTTTGGAATAAAAACACGAAAATAATAATAAAAAAAAGTATTCAAATTCGGACCTCATCTGAAATCATAAAGCAAAACAGAAGTCCCATACTAATTTATTCATTAGTTGTTTCCTTCCCAATAGCTTTCTCTGAATCTGCAAAAAGAAAAAACGTTGATAACTGTTGATTTGTTTGGATTAATTTTAAAGCAGATCTATTCACAAATACTTGTTTCCTTAACAAAGGCTTTCTCTGAATCAAGCCTATTATATATATCACACTGCAATCAAACAAAAACAAAAGAAAACTTACAAATTAATAGAAAATAAACTGTTGGTATGGGCTCCAGATTTGAGTACTTCATGTTCAAAATCCAGAGAAAGACTACTCTGGTGGCTAATATTGCACAACGTGGCCGGCGATCAACCATAACTAGGGGAGGAAACCCCTCCTTTTCATGTTTAGTAATTGCCGGGCCACATGTGCAATATTAGCCAGAGTAGTCATGGAGATCATTTTTTCTCCTCTTTCACCAAGATCTGTAATAAGCATATGTAGTAGTGGGCATGAAGATCAGTTATATATATATACAGATACAGATACATTCCCCTACCCCTATTATATATATCGAAACTATTCCATTATGTAAAACTCAAAAAATAAATGGTTTAAAGAAACTCCTAAATTAAATATTATTGATTTTTATTGGTATATGTAACTGCTCTAAAAATTGAATTATTATAACCTTATTTATTATTTTTCCTAAAATAAATATTATTCAATTTTGTTTGTATATGTAGCTGCCTTATAATTCTGACAATATACTATAATAATATTTATGAGGTTGAATGTTTGTTTGATTGTAAACGGATAAAGATAATTACCATATATTATATGTTATGTGTTATGATATCTATCCACCCCAAGTTTACTTTTTATTCAAAAAATATATATTATTTAGAAAAATTACATAATGTTTTTTATAATTGTAAATTCAAATATTACTTTTTCAAACCAAATAAGCAGAAAACCTATATTTTGAGGCATTTACTAAAAATGAAGACTCCATTTTTAAACATAAAAATATATTGTATCTAGATATGTTTTTTAAACAATGTAGTTTGATTTTCTGGATCATTTTATTGCTACAATTTTTAAAACAAATTTAACCTTAACCTTTTAAGAGAAGTCTAGATTTAGTCTTAACGTATGAAAATATGTAAATTTAATCTAAAGTTTTCAAACAATATCAACTTTAGCCATACGTTAACTTATCGAATATTAGAAAAAACTTATTTGACTTGTATTTAATTATCAATGACCTTACAAATATCAATTGTGCTTAAGATATCTAGTTTATTATTAACCAAATTCCAATTTTTTTTGTTAAAATCCTAAAAACTAAATCTTCTACATATAAGTTAATCAATATATTTTTTTCAAATTGTCTAAAATATTTTCTGTGTTATTAATATAATTACAAAAAATGGTGCCAGCATGGCTGGGATGTCCGTCGCTCATCTCGGTAACCAATCTTTAATAAAAAAAATATAATTACAAAAAATGTATGGAACTGCTTCAATCTATCGACAAACTTTTGTAAAGACCCATTTGACAGTTAAATAACAGTTAAACCACTTTTTCAAAAAAAGTTATAGCACAAGACTAAAATTGATCTTGTTTGGAAAACATTAAGTTTAAATTTGCATCATTTCATACGTTAATACTAAAATTTGCACTTTACTTAAAATATTAAGGTTAAATTTGACCTTCATCCCTTGAAAAACCTGAATAAAATATAATTAGAGAACCAGACTTTTAATTTGGTTCTCATTCCTGTTATTAAAAAAATCAAACAATTTTAAAGAAAATCTATTAACGATCCTAAATTAAACAAATCACAATAAATAAATAAGTAAATAAACATTTCGATTCTAATTTGACCATATTCCAATTTCGATTCAGAATTGGAACCAAACACTCTGTAAATAAATTGATTTCCTAATAAGCTTGAATAATTTAGCTAGTTGGGAAGTATGATATTAAATAGAAAGACGCCTGATATATATTTTTTAATAATAAATACACTACGCTATATAAAAATGACATCAATTATATATTAAAATATCTCAGTCTTATCCTTGAAAAAGAATAATATTTAAGTCTTGTTATGTTGTAATTAAAACAAATTGAGTGGTTCAAATGAAATAAATGTTATTTAATTTATACAAAAAATATATTGGTTTCAATTTCTTTTTTATTTTGTCTTTACTTTCCTTCATCTATTTTCTTCACTCCTCTCTTATAACGTTTTAGGTCGGTTTAATTTACCTGCTATTTAATTAAAGAGTTTCATTGTGGGTTGAATCATAATTAAAATATAATATTTGTAAAATATATCCAAATTTTAATTGAATAGATGTTATCTAGGGAGAATTCACTTTGAAATGGCTATTCCCTAGATGGAAAAATATGGGTACGTATATTTCCCGACAAACCCGTTACTTTAAGACCTAAGGAAATAAAAGATTATTTTAGAGCCCAAGGATTATTTAATCCGGAATTAAAAGAAAAAAATTTTCTACCAAAGATTCGAATTCGATTTTTTGATCATTTTTCAGTCATTCATTGAATGATAAATCACTAAGGTAAAACGGTAAATAATAAATAAAACGAATTTCATGTTCTTTTCTTATTTCTGCATACAAAAAAAGGCGGTGATTTCAATTGAAAATCGAAATATAAAAAGGATTTGGATTATTTTGTGAAAGAATTTTTGGGCCTCAAAAATGTGTTCTTCGTCATTAAATTAATATGTTTGCTCGCGGTAATTGTGGCCTCTCAGGAGAATAAATCAATTTGAAAAAGATCTAAAGTTAGAGATTTATCAATAGGTAATATTGCTCCAATACCTAACCAAAGGACTACTGCAGTACCAATCAAAAAGGGGAAAATTACACAGAAATTCATCTTTCAAAAATTATTTACAACTATGTCAAATCACACTTTTGAATTATGTCAAACTAATAAAATCACTATGTTTAATCTATTTTAAAAACTAGAGTTTATAAATTAGGGATCTAGAATATATTATCTAGGGTTTAGGATTTATGAATTGGAATTTAGAATTTTTAAATTAGGATGTAAAATCATAATATATAGAAAATAATGACATATTAAAAATTAAGTTTGGTGATATGACTTAGTTGTAATTTTGTACTTAATTATGATATTCATGTAATTGACCCATCAAAAAGACTGTTGTCGCAATTGGACGACGAAATGGATTTTGGAATTTATTAACATTCTCTAAAAAGGATACTGCTAATAAGCCTGTAGGTACTGAAACCATTAAAAGAACACCCAATAACTTATTGGGTACTGTACGAAGTATTTGAAATACGGGAAAGAAATACCATTCAGGTAATATTTCCAAAGGAGTTGCAAATGGATCCGCAGGTTCACCAATCATTGATGGTTCTAGAACCGCTAATCCTACATTACATGCAATAGTACCTAAAATTACTACTGAAAAAATATATAAAAGATCGTTTGGCCATGCGGGTTCCCCGTAATAATTATGACCCATTCCTTTAGCCAATTTAGCTCCTAATACAGGATCATTCAAGTTAGTTTTTTTGTTATTGGGATAGGTGAATTCTTATAGATCCATCCTTCGAAGGAACCAGACGTGATAATTTTTTATCAGCCGGCTCGAGCAAGAATCAAACGAATAACTTTAAATGATAAACATTGAATATCAACATTGAAGTTATTTTTACACTTTTTCATATTTCAACAAATAAATATGTAACTTCTTAAATTTCATTCATTTAAATACCTTTAAACCAATATAACTTAAATAAAATTATTACCCATTTAATTTTTTATGGTAATAATTAACACAATATTTAAACATCCAAACTACTATATAAACCAAAAAATATTTATAAATAAATCCATGCTTAATTAAAGTTCATATATTTATCAAAGATAATAGAATGTAGTAAAAAAGAAAAAGAATTTTGAGGCATTCTTAAATAACTGTACAAAAAAATATTATACACTCGCACAACGTGCGGGCACAATGCTAGTTTTAAATTAAAATGAAATATTTCGCAAAATAAGGACGATGAAAAATAATCAATAAAAATAATACCAATAATTTAACGTAGTTCACCCTTAATTTTGGGCTACGTCTAGTAATCAAACTCGAGAATAAATTCTTCCACTATAAAATATTAGGCCCACAGAAATGACGTTTTCTAGAAAATTTTCTAAGAGTTATAATGATATTAGTTAAATCAAAATAGTAGCACTAATGTGTTTGCAGGAAAATAATTATTTTACTATTTTATCTCTTCCTAAAATAACTAGACTACCCTCTCAAGACTCTAAACTCTCCTAATTGAAGAATTCTCAAACAAACTCACAATGCAGAAATTTGTGTCTAGTGTCAGATATTAATGTAAGATCTACAATTGGACTCGTAGATCTTACATTAATATCTGACATCAAGGGCCACATTCCATAAATATGTAACATGCTTAACTCATCACAACAAATAGCCAATATTGAATTTAACAAAATAAAGTTCAAATTAATCTTTAATATTTTCGAGATGAGTAGATATATTTTTAATTACAAAATATTAACGCGCAAAATTTGGAAGAAGTTTGCAAATAAAAATATTGAATAATTTTGAACCACGTAACAAAACATATAAAATGAGATTTTTATCTCTGTAACATAATGTAACGTAACGTAACTTTACTTAACGTAACGCAGCATAACGTAACTTAGCGTAACAACTTAGCATAAAATAACTCAGTGTAACGTAACGTAACGTAACGTAACGTAACGTAACGTAACGTAACGTAACGTAACGTAACGTAACATAACATAACATAACATAACGTAACATAACATAACGTAACATAACATAACTTAGCGAAACGTAACGTAACTTAGCGAAACATAACGTAACATAATAGAACGCAACCCTACCCAATGCAATGCAACATAAGGTAACGTAATATATTTTTATAACATAACGTAACATAACTTAGCATAACGTAACGTCACCTCATATAACTTATCGTAACATCACGTAGCGTAGCTTAACGTAACGTAACTTAATGTAATGTAACTTAACATAACCTAACGTAACTTAGGCGTAACGTAACGTAATGTATCCTAACTTAGCGTAACGTAATGTAACGTAACATAACTTAATATAACGAAATGTAACATATCGTAACGTAACGTAACATAACTTAACGTAATATAATGTAACTTAGCATAAAGTAACATAACGTAACGTAAGTAACATAATGTAAGGTAATGTCAAACAATAAATACTAAATATAACAAGACTATATTCTAAGTTTAACTATTGAATATAACAAACTTTAAATACTAAATAGTTAGTGTATCATTTTAAAATATAATAATCAAACATTGTGTTAGTTAAAAATCTAGGAAAAATAAAAGGAAATACCACTTATAATTACCAAATACTAGTGATTTATATAAATATTAATAAGTAGTAATATTATTTTGACAAAAGACAAGGTTGTAAAATCCGGGCTGACCATCGGACCTGGTATGTTGTTGGTCCGGAGATATTAAACATTTGTTGAAAATAAAGGAACTAAATGTTAAAATTAATAAACTTAATTACATTAAAAAAATTAATAAACTTATTTACATAAAAAAAAACCAAAATTCTAAGTCTTCACGTGATGGAGAGAAGATGCCCCTTCATGCATGGAAAAATCAAATTAATAATACTTGTGAGAAAGCAACAAAAATAGTCAAAGATAAGAAGATAAGAAGACAAGAAGACAAGAATACTATTAATGCTTTGACAATGTGTAATAGGTAGTTGGTGATGGTGATTATAAATTAGAATAAGTTGTATGTAGGTTTTGAGCATGTTTTTTCAATAATAAAGTATATGTAAGAGTGCAATAAAATTGTGTCTTTTGTGTAGGCTTGTTGCTTATTTCCGGAAAAACATATTTCGTCTTTCAAAATATATATATTAAGTCATTGGTAAATTGTCATTTTAGCCTCTCTACTTCAACAAAGTGGTATCAAAGCCACATTACGAGAGTCAGTCTTCCGTAAAACAGACTCTATAAAAATGTTAGACGGTCTCAAACTTCTTTATCAATACCCTCAGCTCACCAAAACCAATTATTCAAGTTGGTGTATTCGAATGAAGGCGTTACTCGGATGTCAAGATGTCTGGGACATTGTTGAAAAAGGCTACGTAGTCCCGACCAACGAGGCAGCGTTGACACAGGCAGAAAAAGATACTCTGCAGAAAAATCGCAAAACCGATCAAAAGGCGCTTACTCTCATCCATCAAGGTTTGGATGAATTAATTTTCGAGAAATTTGCCGAAGCTACAACCGCCAAACAAGCGTGGGAAATCCTACGAGTTTCTCTTCAAGGGGAGGAGAAAGTTAAAAAGGTTCGTTTGCAGATGCTGTGAGGAGAATTTGAGATGATGAGGATGAAAGAGACGAAGACCATCAGTGATTACTCTTCCCGAGTAAAATCTGTCGTAAATCAGATGTGGCAGTATGGAGAAAAAATTGAAGAGTCCAGAATTGTTGAAAAAATTATGCGATCACTACTTCCAAAATTTGATTATGTAGTGGTGGCTATGGAGGAGTCCAGAGACATCAGCGAAATGTCCGTTGATGAAGTTGTAGGGTCACTACAAGAACGAGAGGAGCGGTTTGAGAAACGAAGAGAAGATTCCGCAGAACAAGTCTTAGCAACAAAGGTTGTGTTTAAAAATGGTGAAAGTAGTCAGTCCGGAAAAGGACGCGGAAGAGGTCGAGGAGGAAATGGCAGAGGACGAGGACGTGGCAGAAGTCAAGGCAGAAATGAAAACAGCAATAACAACAATGACAGAAGCACTCAATTCACCAGAGGCAGAGGAAGAGGCCGAGAACGCGGTCAAGGAAGAGGAAACTGGAGGCCGAATGAAGGACGTGACAAGTCCAATATTCAGTGTTATAATTGCTCCAAGTATGGTCACTACGCGATAGAATGTTAGAGTCCGCCTAAGGAGGTAGAGGAGACTGCCAATAATATTCAAGATGAGGAAGTAACTGGCACAGTGTTACTTACCTACGAAGGTGAAGAAAATCACGAAAATAATATATGGTATCTTGACAATGCGGCAAGTAACCATATGTGTGGTGACAAGAAGATGTTCGTGGAGCTCTATGAATCCGTTCGCGGTAATGTTGTATTTGGAGATTCCTCTAAGGTTCCTATTAGAGGCAAAGGAACAATTCTTATTCAGCTCAAAAAAGGCGCTCACCAGTTTATTGATAATGTTTATTATGTTCCTAGCATGAAAAGCAATATTTTGAGTTTGGGACAGTTACTGGAGAAAAATTATGAAGTTCACATGGTGGATCGGAAACTACTCCTGTTGAATGAGAAAAAGGAGCTGATTGCACGAGTACCTATGGCGACAAACAGAATGTTCACAATTAACATTCAGACAGATGTGGCCAAATGTTTGAAAGCTTGTGTGCAAAGTTCCCCCTGGCTTTGGCATCTACGGTACGGGCATCTCAATTTTGGAGGACTGAAGCTGTTGGGACAGAAGCAGATGGTAAATGGATTGCCTTACATTAACCAGCCTCATCAACTGTGTGAAGGATGTCTTGTTGGAAAACAATTCAGAACCAGTTTTCCAAAGGAGTCGATGTCAAGAGCAAAGGCACCACTTGAGCTAGTTCACACAAATATGTACTCCACAGTCCCTGGGTACAAATAAATATTTTCTACTTTTTATTGATGATTATAGTAGAAAAACTTGGGTGTATTTTTTGAAGGAAAAATCATAAGTTTTTGAGACATTTAAAAAATTCAAAGCCTAAGTGGAGAAATAAAGTGGTCATTTTATTAAGGCACTCAGGTCAGACAGAGGCGATGAATACGTATCCATCGCTTTCAAGCAATTTTGCGATAAGCATGAAATCCGTCATTTCCTTTCAGTCCCCAAATCACCTCAGCAAAATGGCGTAGTAGAAAGAAAGAACAGAACGGTGCTAAACATGGTGAGGAGCATGTTAAAAAGCAAAAAATTACCGAAGGAGTTATGGGCTGAAGCAGTAGACTGTGCTGTCTACCTGTTGAACAGATCACCAACTATTAGTGTTTGGGATCAAACTCCACAAGAAGCATGGAGTGGAATAAAACCCAGTATTTCTCATTTGCGTGTTTTTGGTAGTGTTGCTCATGTCCATGTACCGGATGAAGAACGCAACAAGCTAGATGATAAAAGCAAGAAATATTTATTTGTGGGCTATTCAGAACATTCCAAAGGGTACAAAATGCTCGATCCTCAGACTCAAAAAATCATCATCAGCAGAGATGTCACCATTGACGAAGAAGTAGTTTGGGACTGGACCGGTGAAAAAGAAAACAGCTACAGTTTTTATCCTTTCATGGATGAAGACAATGATCAAGAAGAACCAACCACAGTCGCAGCCACAACACCAACAACCAGTTCGACATCAGCAAGCTCATCCAGTTCGAGTTCGTCCTCGAGCGATGAAAACAGTTCAGATGAACATCCGCCCGGAAAGCCTAAAAAATTCATACCTATTAAAGATCTCTATGATGTAACAAGAAATCTCAATGATGAATTAACTCTTTATTGTCATTTTGTTAATGATGAACCAATAGATCCAGAAGAAGCAATGAATGATGAAAAATGGAGACAAGCCATGGAAGACGAGATTCATTCGATCGAGAAAAATAAAACATGGGAGCTGACATCACTTCCGGCCGGTCAAAAACCCATTGGAGTTAAATGGGTGTTTAAAGCAAAGAAAGATGCAAACGGTGAAATTGTCCGGTATAAAGCAAGATTGGTGGCGAAAGGGTTCAGTCAACGACCCAGAATCGACTACAATGAACTTTTTGCTCTTGTTGCCAGAATAGAGAGTATTAATTTATGTAGCTGCTCAGCACGGGTGGAGAATCCATCAAATGGACGTGAAATCCACATTTCTCAACAGATATTTGGAAGAGGAAATTTATATCCAGCAACCACCTGGGTATGTTGTGAAAGGTCAAGAAAATAAAGTGCTAAAATTGAAAAAGGCACTTTATGGTCTTAAGCAAGCACCACGAGCCTGGAACAGTCGCATTGACAAATATTTTCAAGAAAATGGTTTTGTCAAATGCCCACATGAATATGCCCTGTATACAAAGGTGAAAAATGGAGATATGTTACTTGTTTGTTTGTATGTGGATGATCTCATTTTTACAGGGAACAATCCTAAGATGTTTGAAGAGTTCAAGAAGACAATGGCTTGTGAGTTCGAGATGACTGACATTGGTCTAATGTTATATTATCTTGGTATTGAAGTGAAACAGAATGACGGTGGAATTTTTATTTCTCAAAGTGGTTTTGCGAAGGAGATCTTAAAGAAGTTCTAGATGGAAAATTGTAATTCCGTCAGCACGCCAGTCGAATGTGGAATCAAGTTGACGAAAGATGAAGGTGGAGACAGAGTCAATCCGACATTATTCCGAAGCTTGGTTGGAAGTCTCAGATATTTGACGTGTACGAGACCGGATATTCTTTATGCAGTCGGCTTAGTAAGTCGATACATGGAAGCCCCAACGGTGTCACATTGGAATGCAGCAAAAAGAATTCTCCGTTACGTGAAAGGTACAACTAATTTGGGATTACTTTATTAAAAAACTGACGATTTCAAATTATTTGGATATTGTGATAGTGATTGGGCCGGTGACAAGGATGACCGAAAAAGTACAACTGGTTTTGTATTTTTCTGGGTGATACTGCATTTACATGGAGTTCGAAGAAACAGGCGATTGTGACGTTGTCCACATGCGAAGCTGAATATGTTGCTGCAACCTCAAGTGTGTGTCATGCGATTTGGCTCCGAAAATTGCTAGAAGAATTTCAGATGACTCAAAATGATCCGACAGAGATTTTTATCGATAATAAATTTGCACTGGCATTAGCGAAAAATCCAGTATTTCATGATCGAAGTAAGCACATTGATACGAGATATCATTTTATCCGGGATTGTATCGAGCAAAAGGAAGTGAAGTTGAAGTACGTGAAAACTCAAGATCAAATTGCAGATATTTTCACGAAGCCGCTAAAGCACGACATGTTCAGTCAGTTGAGAGCCTGGTTGGGAATTACAGGAAATTAAGTTTACGGGGCATGTTAAAATTAATAAACTTAATTACATTAAAAAAATTAATAAACTTAATTACATAAAAAAAACCAAAATTCTAAGTCTTCACGTGATGGAGAGACGAAGCCCCTTCATGCATGGAAAAATCAAATTAATAATTTAATACTCACATTAAAAGGCCCAGCTAAAGTTGATGTATACACAAATAAAATTGCTTTGGGTTTGAGTTATGATGACTCCGTTGATGACTACAAGGTTGTTTGTATCATAAAACATGAATCAGAAGTTCAGGTTTGGATTTATAGGTTGAAATCAAATGTTTGGAGCAGGGCTCAGAATTTTCCAATTCTTGATTACCCGGTTGATTCGGGTGTTAGTGCTCCTGCAATTGGTTTCTTCACAGATGGTAGTCTACATTGGGTATGTGTACTTAACAGAAAGTTATGTGAATTAGAGATTGTGGCATTTGATGTGAAAAAAGAGACTTTCTCTTTAGCTCCTCAACCTGTTTGGCCAATCAATACAGGCGATGGAATTTCAATTGGATTGCAAGTTTTAGACGGGTCTCTTTGCATCAGTTATTCCTATAATAAGAAAAATGTTTATGAGGAATTATATATGAGGAAAAAGGATGAATTTGATCAGTTTATTTGGAAAAAGTTATTCTCTTATACAGAACCCATTATGCCCAAGGAGGGATTAATGTCTTTGGATAAGAAGGTTTGGACATATTGGAAGTGAGGTGATTTGATTTTGCTTCATATGAGTAGGGATGGTATGGTGTGGTATGATCTCATAGAAAAATATTTTGAGAAGGTTGAAAATGTGGAGGGAGATAAAGATTCTGGCTCATCTTTGTATGGAACCTAATTGGAGGTCTCCAATTCTGTGTCTTGAAAGTCTTGTGTCCTTAGATGTTGGAGCATTTTGAGTAATCATTTATCTATAAATGAGACTGCTTTTTTTTTATTGCCTTAGAAATTAATGTTATGTTTCTCAATATTTCTGATGTTGGGTTGTTATTGATGAGTAGGTCTCCAATTCCGTGCCTTGAAAGTTTTGTGTCCTTAGATGGTGGAGCATTTTGAGTAATCATTTCTCTATGGATGAGATTGCTTTTCTTTTTTCATTGTCTTAGAAATTAATATTATTTTTCTCAATATTTCTGATGTTGGATTGTTCTTGATTAGTACTATGAACAGTTTAATTTATAGATTTATTCTTCAACAATACAAAAAATCTTAATTTAGAGAGATTATACTATATATTTGGCCAACCACATCTAACATTGTATAATTAATGAATTTTATATTTATTATTTAATTATTTATATAAATTATTTTCTTACAATAAAAACCTTGAACTCTCAAATATAAGAGCATCTTCAAGAGACTCTTAGTGTACTAGAGATGATGAAGATGCTCTTAGTGATTTGAAGAGCCACTAAGAGACTGTTGGAGCTAGTTTTACATTCTCCATCTTCAAGTTTTAACCAATTTAAGAGGTTTGTTATATTTTTGTACACACAGATAATGTGTATACATATGTTTGTGTACTGACGAGTGATAAAATTAGACACACGTTTAGTGGAGATGATATGATTCGAGAAGACAATTTGATGAATTATTTCTTAAATTGATCCAACTTGTCAACATTAGTGATAAAATTTCTTTTGATTACCAATATTAGAAACAGAAGTGCACGATTTTAGACGATATGGGTAAAATTACTCCCACCTATCAACGTGATGAATAAAATTGACTTTGCTTCAAAATGTTAGGGATAAAGTTTTACTATCTCATATGTTACACGTAAATCTGTACTTACTTCAAAATATTAGGATCAAATTTAGACCTTATAATTATTTGTGTATGAAAAATGAAAGAGTTAATTTCAAATAAAACCCTATGGTTTCACATTTTTTGCAAACCTGTAGTTCACACAAAAATTATTTTTTCAAATTTGGCCCATAACGACCTCAAAATAAAAAGTTTGAAGAATTAAATGATGTTTTAAGCAACTTTAATTCTTCAACTTTTAGGTTTGAGATTGTTTAGGTGTTGTTGTTTTTATGAGAGAAAGTTAATGTTTAGAGAGAGAAAACCCCAAAAATAATGATTTTGAAAAATAAAAAATAGTTCCATAGTAAATATGATACTAACAAACTTTGAAAGTTTTGATTTTAAAGTAGTATCGATCAAATTTAGAAAAATAAATATTTTACCAACCACAGATACCAATCTGCAAGTAAAATATGAAACCATAAGGCATTTTTTGAAATTAACCAAAATGAAAACATGTATTTAAAATATAACAACTCACTTCACATTACCAATTTTTTATTTTTGTACAAAACCGTCAAATTTTCTAAATACAAAATTCCGTTGAAGCAATAAAATGAAGCAACAAAATGAACAAGAAAATCAAAGTGGATTGGTTAAAACTTTATCTAGATACAATATAGATTTATTTTAAAAAAGAAAGAAAGAAGAAGAACGAGGAAGAAGAAAAACAACAAACTCAAAATATTACAGATGTAAAAGGAATAGTGAATGCAGAAAAACACGTGAAAGGGAAAGTGAAAAATCAGTTCCCAGTTATACATGTTGTGCATCAATCAACTAATAGAGGTATTGAAGCTCTAACACAACCTGAAAAGGCATCCTCACCCTTTTTAAGAAGAGCTTCTAATAACGAGATAATGTTATCATTTGAGCTTCAATAATATGTTTTGGTTGAATGTCCTCGAATTGTGTACAATGGATTCAGATAAAGGCTAATGAATGACTATCCATACCTAGCATATGACTATCTGAATGCCACTGTGGAATTTCTAGAATTCAGATGATTGATCACAAATAGATACCATTGTAAGTACAAAAGAAGGAACATAATAACTTATCCGAGTGTACAATCGGGCCCAGTCGGGACGGGCGAGCGCGTGTGTGGTGTTTTTTGTAAAACTCACTTTAACACAATTTAATATCACATAAAGCACAACCCAATATAAACCTTTCAACTTCCTCACAAGTTTCCCATGTGGGATACATAAAGTTACAAGAGTAAGGGCAAATACTAAAAAGCCATTTCCCTTAAATCTCCAACAACCATAAATTATGCATCTAGGGAGAATTCAGTGTGAATACAACCAAAGAACGATGATACATATGGAGGCCTCATGTCGGGGCAACCATCCTCCAATCACTGATCATATCCTAAGATCATAATAGGGATTATGAAAACACTATAAATGGAGGATTTAGAGAATCCCTCAGGGATTCTGTAAACCCTAGTCTCAATATCTTTTTCCCTTCTTTAGAGATATAATAACTATGGTATCGGAATGTCTACCTCACACAGCTAACACCTCCTCTTTTATAGGAAAGCATTTGGACGATAGAAACCTCAAAAATCTGTACATGGAATACATAAACAAAGTATCATTATTTATTTAAAAAATAATAAAATTGAATTAATATTTTTTCTCATTTTGATAATATTGAGCTAAAATTTTTATTTTGCTAAAAATGGATAAAATTACAAATATATATTAAAAATCATTCAGAAAAAAAAATTGAAAGTGAAATATACATTTAGTTTTCCTTTGTTTCGATTTGCTTTTTTTGTATGAAGAGTTTTTCTTTGTTTTGGAAGGTGCTTAAAAAGAAAAGTAACTCAATTAATAATTTTCCCTTGAAGAGGAAAAATATAAAACTAAAAACCATCATTTTACCGTAAAAAAAACCATCATTTAAAATGCAACATAAAAGCAAATGTGAAATTATATTTGAAATACTTATATTTCTAGTAATTAGAAGAAAAATGATAATTTAGTCATTATGTCTTTACCTAACACACTGGTTAGTTCTTTTCCCCTCTTTTCTCAAAACCCTCTCATCTATCAAATACATAATTTTTCTTATTTTGTGAATCTACTTTAAAGAGGAAGATGGAAGTTTGTCTTCCTTCTTCCTCCTTCCGCTCGGTTAGATTTACTGTGTTTTTTTTATTATTGTTATTTTTTTTTTCCTGATAGTGTTCATATACTTCATCTGATCTTTATTCGCTTGATCTGTATCAGTTCTCTATTATTCTTTCGTTTATACCTTTTTTGAATTTAGCACAAGCGGAAACGACTTATCTTGTTCGTGGATCAATGGATCTACGTGGTTGCAACAAAAGAAAGGATTTACATCCGGATGTTCAAAATGGCTTAAATGGTGATGAGTGGATTGCAGATGCTTTTCTACATATTTGGATTTATGAGAAGTATATTTTTTCTTGTTCTTTTATATTTTTAATACCTTTTATGGTTATTTGTGCTCTTTGTAGTCGTTTTAGTGCCTTTATGGACTTTGTAAGGTTTTTATTCCTTATGTTTGTTTGCTGTAATTGTTATTTGTTCATCTATTGAAGATACAACTATTTCCATAAAAAAAAACACACTGGTTAGTTATTGTATTTTAATTTCTTGAATATTTGAATTATTAAATAATTTAGTTTCTATAAGAGACGAAACTATTGTATAGACCAAAAGTTAAGGATTAAACAGTGCATTATTGAAATACAAAAATTAACTAGCATTTTAAATAAAAATGTACAGAGTAATAAATTATTTGCCCTGGAAATAATAATAATATAGACGATTCCTACTTATGTGTATCTATGTTTTGTTTTGCACTTTAATTATAATTTCCAAAATTTGCCATTTCAAACATAATTATAAAGCAAGATGTTTTAAGCTTGAAAAACTAGACAAATTGTTTTAAATATGTTTAATCAATTAATTATATAGGTAATTTAGAAAGGCATAATTAGTGGAAACAATATTGACTAAGTTTTCAAGTAACAACATTTATTTTGATTAAGTACTAATTTGAATTCACCATATACTAATTCAAATTTAGATTAGTTGCAATGATATAGAAATTGTATTTAGAATCACCTTTTTATTGAGAGTTTATGTCAAAACTACACAAAATGTTACTTATTGAGGAAAATTAATTAACTAATGCACCGAGTCAAAGGTTTTATTGAGGAAATTTGACCTAATTAAGATATGAAACATTGTTCACATAGAAGTTCAAAATAATATTAGGAAAAATGGAACAAAAATCTCAATAACATTAGTCATAACTTTAATGTTTTGCACTAATTATGTAATTCGTCTGATTTCTTTTATTGGGTTTTAAATATTCTATTTAATTTACCCTTTATATAAACCCTACCTTCATCCCATTTTTCTTGGTATCTCTTCAAGTTTTCTTTTGTTTTTCTTTTCTATTCTTTTCTATGGAGCCAATCACTGAAGAATCTTGCCTTTTGAATTCATCTAACAAATCTGCTGCTTCCAATAATATGAAGATGAGCATGAATAAAAATGAGAAGCTTGTTAGAGGGAGTGCTACTCAAGAGCACAAAATTCAGGAATTGAATTCTCAGGTTTTTCATGATTTAAACCTCCCTAACAAGGACTCGGTTCGTCACTCAAAGCTAGGCCTCAATATGGGCATCCCCATGAATGTTGATTTGTCTCCTGACAAGCAGTCTATATTCGTAAAAACTCACTTGCATGGGAAGAAACCATTAAACTCGTCTAGAGTTTTCTCATGTCAATTTTGCAATAGAGAATTTTTGAACTCTAGAGCTCTTGGTGGTCATAAAAAAGCGCATAAAAAGGAATGTGCTCTAGCGAACAAGCCACAAGGTATGGTGTTAGGTTCTTTTGGCAACTACCATCAATTTTACTCCTAATGTCTAAAATGGTGCAATTTTACCCCTAATGTTGGAAGTCTAGAGCAATTTTACCTCTAACGTCGATAAATTTGGTCAATTTGAGAAATAATTCATCAAACTGTTTTCTCTGTCATGAATCTTGTCATCTACACTTCACACATGTTATTTTATCAGTAATAAATCACAATCATTATGTTGGGATGTGAAAAAAAATAAGAAAAAAATATTAAAAATATACTGTTTTTTGTACGAATTGGACAAAAAAAATCAAAAAATTCACCGAATTTATAAATATTAATCTCCAATTTTATTATTAAATTACAAAAAATATTATATCATTTTTTAGAACAAATTGATATGCAATTGGTGCAAAAATAAAGAAAAAAAATGACTGTATTTTGTAATAGTGTCTGAAATTGATCCAATTTATCAATGTTAGGGGTAAAATTGCTATTTGCTACAAACATTATGGGTAAAATTGCTTCTGACCTAAAACGTTATGGGTATTTTTACACCTTAACCCTTACTTTTATATTGGGTAAAGATGAAATATTTGATTGGTAAACATTTATATTATTAGTTCCTTATGTCCTCCAATGGTTTGTATGTCCATGCAGGGTTCTTGAAGAAAAAGATTAGAACTTTCTCACCATTTTCAATTGATTGGACAAAGATTGAGAATATGAATGTTATTAACGGCCGAGGATTTGGTCTTCATGGATTATCATCTTCAAAAATAACAGTTCCTTTTTCCATAATCTTGGCAGTGCTTCTGCATCTACAATTCTCACAATAAATCCACAATCCGCACAAGTTCCTTTAAATGAACAAGTTGATGTTTCCGGAATTGATTTATCTCTTAAACTTTAATTATGTATTTGTTTTGTTTCAATTAGTTTTTTTAAGTATTGATCGGAAACCTGCAATTGGATGGAAAACTTTATAGGGCATCCATCCTTTAGTCATCATGTGTGTGATCCATGATTTTCTTTTATCTGAATTTTGTGGCTCTAGTCTTCATCAGATGATTAGAATGCAGTGTAAAAAAATTTATTCATATTCGAATTTCATTTAGGAATTTTTTATTTAATTACACATCATGTTTGGTTCATTCTCTAATTTAATTGGATTTTGTTTTGTAATTTGATACTCTTTTATGTTCAACTTCTATTTATCTATTTTCTTCTTGAAAAACTAATTCTTATAATGTCTCGTAATATTTGAAATAAAGTATAGTTACTTTATTTAAAAAAACAAAGAATAACCCTATTGATATGTATCATAGCTTCTCGATTTCAAAATCGTTTGTGTCCTTTGTTACCCTTGATCAAGTGCATTTTTTCTCATGGAAGGTCATTTTGAATTTTCCAAATGGCAATTTTTAGAGCTCTTGGAATGGTCACTTCCGTCGATGGGAAAATAGACTTTTATATTAATAAATGGCAAAATTCAAGAGATTTTGGCCGGTTTGATTCAGTTGTTCCTGTTTAGTGTTAGTGTAGTAGATATTAGTTAGTTTTAAAGTAGCTATTTCGAAACTTTACCAAACATTTTTTTTATTTGTTGTTTACAAATAAAAGGAAAAAAATGTTATGAAAAATGGAAACAAATAATCACACTATGTCAGGATTTGAAATTAAAAAAGGAAAAAGTGAAGGGACCTTGAGCGTAATTGACGCTTATACAATTGAAAGCCTAAATAAAGTAAAATATTGTGAATGGAAAAGAAACTACCTTTAATTACATTAAAAAACAATGAAATTCAAAACTAAAATAGTATTCAACCTGACAATTCCAAATATGAAAACCTTATTGCATAAGACAATGATGCCTAATACATATAAATCTGTTCATTCAGCTCTGAGGATCCAAAACTAGATATAAACTTAGGCCTTGCAAAATCCACTTTCATCAATATAACAAATTGTTCTTGCTGCTTTTGGACCCTGTCGAATTGTCATGGAGCATGATATTTAAAGACTTGATAACATTATTGGGAGATATTAAATCCCTCTCTTAACAACTACTTGAACACCATCTGGATGTTCCCCTTTGTAAACAGCAGCAATCCATGCCTAAAAACTTCTATTTAATCAAATTTGGCACCCCTCCAGCGACCCACCCTCTCCCCGAATATTATTAATCAAATTTGTCCGAATTGGATTTTGATTTTGATTACACATCATGTTTGGTTCATTCTCTAATTTAATTGGATTTTGATTTTGTAATTTGATTCTATTTTATGTTCAACATCTATTTATCTGTTTTCTTCTTGAAAAACTAATTCTTATAATGTCTGGTTAGATTTGAAACAAAGTATGGTTACTTTGTTTATAAAAAAAACAAAGAATAACCCTATTGATGTATAAGAATAGCTTCTTGAATTTAAAATCGTTCATAAAATCTTTTGAACTTTGACATGTGTTATCATAAGTGTCCATTTTTACCCTCGATCAAGTTTGTTTTTCTCATGTAACGTCATTTTGAATTTTCCAAATGACAATTTTTGGAGCGATCTCTCAATAAGCAACTCCTTTATTAAACAACACCTAGTATTGGAATTATCACTTTGATCAATGGGAAAATAGACTTTTATATTAATAAAGGAAAAAATTCAAGAGATTTTGGTTGTTCCTGTTTAGTGTTAGCATGTAGTACATATTAGTTGATTTTAAAGTAGCTGTTTCCAAATTTTATCAAACATTTTTTTTTATCTCTCGTTTAGAATTAAAAGGAAAAAAGTGTTATGAAAAATGGAAACAAATGATCACTCTATGTCAGAATTTGAAATTCAAAAAGGAAATAATTAAGGGACCATGAGTGTAATTGACGCTTAAACAATTGAATGCATACATAAACTAAAATATTGTGAATGGAAAAGAACCTTTAATTACATTAAAAAAACAATGAAATTCAAAACTAAAATAGTATTCAACCTTGACAATTCCAAATATGAAAACATTATTACCATAATAGACAATGAAGCCTAGTACATATAAACCTGTTTATGCATATGCTTCATTCAATTCTGAGGACCCAAAACTCGATATAAACTTAGGCCTTGCAAAATCCACTTTCATCAATATAACAAATTGTTCTTATTGCTTTTGGACCCTGTCCAATTGTCATGGAGCATAATATTTGAAGACTTGATAACATTATTGGGAGATATTAAATCCCTTTCTTAACAACTACTTGACCACCATCTGGATGTTCCCCTTTATAAACAGCAACAAGCCATGCCTAAAAGAATTCCTCTTCTCTCTGCAGTCTTTTGTTTTCTCCATCATGTCCATAAAGTCTATATTATAGCAGACCAAGCACCAACTCAATAGGCCAAATCCACGCATTGATAGGTTATAGGGGGTATTCAAACTTGGGTTGGATGAGTTATTGATACACCTCCGGTTAATCAAGAGGTTGCCGCCGGGATGGTGGGGACGTCGGTGCGCAAGTCCAGCCGGGAGAAGCATGCGCCTGTTTGGATGGAGGATTATGTTTAGGATTTGGATTACTTGTTTGTCAAGGACACGTTAATTGCTTTATTATTTAATTAATGTTTTCGTAGTCAAATAGGATTTCCTTGTTCTAGTAATATTAGGATTCTTCCTCCTATATAAGGAGTTGCTATGTAACGTAATGGTAGGCAATTAATCAATAAGAATTTCAGTTTGCTCTTTACTAGTAAAAGAGTTTGGTGTTTTGTTCGTTTCACCCCAAACGTCCCCCGATTGATCGATTCCCAAGTTAGGGTCGTATCAACTGGTGCTTTCATCGTGTTTTTTTTTCTCTTCCATCATGTCTGATAAAAATTCCGAAACCCCCAAAACCGATCTCAACTCTGAGTTCAAACTCCTTCACGACGCCCTTCAACGCACCATCGAACATACCTTACACTCTTATGTTGTTGAATTAAAAAGTCATCAACCCAAACCGCCTACACAACCTGAGTCCTCTAATAATCATCCCCCACTGTTCCGCTCATTGAAATTAGACCCTCCTCGCTTTTCCGGTGATGATCCTAATAGTTGGAGTTTTCAAATCGAAGAATATTTCGATTTTCATAATGTATCTGCTGATAATCGTTTGCGAATCGTAGCCCTTCACCTGGAAGGCGATGCCTTAGAATGGTACCGATGGATGCGCGCCAATAATATGTTTCATACATGGCGAGATCTTTTGGAGAAAATTAAAAAACGATTCGGACCATCTCAATTCGAGGATTTTCAGGGGCAGCTATATAAGTTGGTGCAGACGGAATCCTTGACAGACTACCTTGGCCAATTTGAAAAATTAATGAATAAAGTCCACGGTCTTTCAGAACCACAGCTGCTCTCGTGCTTTATCTCCGGGCTGAAACCCTATCTTAGCCGACAGGTCAGAATTGCTCGTCCCCAATCATTGCTAGAGACCATTGACCTTGCTAAGGAGTATGAGGCTCGTGAAATCGAGTCCCGTTTCGATCGCCAAGTCCGACCCATATCAAAATTCCCTACTTCCAGTACAGCCCCGGGTTTGTTCAATACTGAACTTACCAAATCACCACCGGCCCAATCCAAGCAGGCGGAGGGCAAGCAGATTCCCTTTCGTCGTATATCTTACAAGGAGATGCGAGAACGACGCGAGAAAGGGCTTTGCTTTAATTGTGATGAGCGTTATACACCTAACCACAAATGTAACGGTGGATTTTTAATCTTAATTGGCGACGAACAAGAGTGCCCTAATCCAGACCCCATTCACACTTTTGAAGATTCCACCGCTGATATTGTTTTGTCAGCTGATATTTCCATTTTAACATCTTTACAAGGGCACAATAATTCCAGGTCCATTCGGATTCGGGGTAAATGCCACAATCAAGATGTCATTGTTCTTATTGACAGCGGGAGTACGCATAATTTCTTGCAACCCTCGATGGCTAAACTACTACGGTTGGCAACAGCTCCTACTTCCCCATTTCATGTTTATGTGGGTAACGATGATGCTTTGATGTGCTCGACTATTTGCCCAAAGATTACCATTAATCTTCAAGGTACGGATTTTGAAACCGATTTATTTGTTCTACCAATTAAGTTAATGTTAAACCCTTCCGCTATCCCCATTTTCAGAAAACCGAGATTGAAAAATTGGTCCAAGAAATGCTTTCTCAAGGGATAATTCGAGTTAGTCACAGCCCATTTTCTTCCCCGGTTCTACTTGTCAAAAATAAGGACGGTACGTATCGTTTTTGTGTTGATTACCGGGCTCTTAATGCGGTAACGGTCAAAGATAATTTTCCCATACCAACAGTTGACGAATTATTTGACGAATTGGGACAAGCAACCATATTTAGCAAGTTTGATCTCCGAGCCGGGTATTTTCAGATACGCATGAAAGACAAAGATATTTACAAAACGGCTTTCCAAACTCACGAAGGCCATTACGAATTCCTCGTTATGCCTTTTGGATTTTCGAATGCTCCTTCTACCTTTCAAGCAACTATGAATACAATCTTAGCTCCGTTCCTGCGGAAATTCGTGGCTGTTTTCTTTGACGATATTCTTATATATAGTCGTACTCCTGATGAGCATGTTTGACATTTACGCCTGGTCCTTGAATGTTTAGATGCAAATGAGTTCTATCTCAAACCATCAAAGTGCCTTATTGGCAAGGATACAATTGAATACTTAGGGCATTTGATCACCAACGGAGGAGTTAAAGCAGATCCTGCAAAAATATCAGATATGTTGTCCTGGCCAATGCCTACTAGTGTGAAACAACTAAGGGGATTCTTGGGTCTCACAGGGTATTATCGTCGTTTTATCCTTCATTATGCCACAATTGCAGCCCCCCTAACAGATCTTCTGTGTAAGGATGCCTTCCGCTGGTCCCCCGCGGCCGAAGAGGCTTTTTCTGCCCTCAAAAAAGCTGTGACAACAACCCCGGTACTTCGACTTCCTGATTTTACTCAGTTATTTATTATTGAAACTGACGCTTCAAATGTAGGAATTGGGGCTGTCCTTATTCAAAATGGGCACCCTTTAGCTTTTTACAGCAAAAAGTTGGGCCTAGGATGCAGGCTAGCTCAGCATATATAAAGGAATTATTCGCTATTACTGAAGCAGTTAAAAAGTGGCGACAATATTTAATTGTGGGCGATTCTTCATAATCCGGACAAATCACCGGAGTCTCAAAGAATTATTCCAACAAGTCATTCAAACACCGGATCAACAATTCTATGTCCATAAACTATTGGGGTACGTATGATTTTCGGATCGAATATAAAGCAGGAAATACAAATTTGGCAGCCGATGCTTTGTCTCGGATTGAAGGAGGGGTCTCTTCCCAACTGTTATCGCTGATCAGTAAGCCAATTTCTCATATTCACAACATACTTCAACATGAGAATGTGACTTTACCGGACTTAAAGGAGCTTCACTCCAAATTTGCGACTGGCGGCCTCTCTCCGGGATTTACAATTAACGACGGTATTCTATGTTTTAAGGACCGGATGTATGTCAGTCCTAATTCCGTCTTACGTCCTGATCTTTTGGCGGAATTCCATGCCAGTAAATCCACTGGTCACATCGGACAGAAACGTACCTTGTTTCGTTTGTCCTCTTTGTTCTATTGGCCAAATATGCGAGATGATGTACGTTCTTATGTCGAAAATTGCTTAGTGTGCCAGAAAACTAAGTTTTTAACTCAAGCTCCGGCGGGGTTACTTCAGCCACTTCCAATTCCGGAGTTAGTATGGGAAGATGTTACTATGGACTTTGTGGTGGGCCTTCCTAACTCAAAGAGGTTCTCTGCTCTTATGGTGGTCGTTGATAGATTGACTAAATATGCTCATTTTGGGGCTTTGGAAGCTAAATTTACCGCTACCACAGCCGCTCAGTTATTTATGGACATCGTGGTTCGTCATCATGGGTTCCCCACTACGATTGTATCCGATCGTGATCCTATTTTCCTTAGTCAATTCTGGAAGAAGTTATTTGAGTTAAGTGGCACTAAACTGAAGTATAGCACTGCTTATCATCCTCAAACCGATGGGCAGACATAAGTTGTTAATCATGGACTTGAGCAGTATTTGCGCGCCTTCTGAAGCTTTGTACGGTCGTGCACCGCCCACTATTACCCCTTATAACCGGCGTTCTTCGGATGTTCAAGCTGTCGATGAGGTTCTGTCTGATAGGGATCAGTTAATGCGTAATCTTAAGGAATCTTTATTGGCTTCACAAAATCGTATGAAGCAAATGGCGGATAAGCATAGGCGTGAGGTTGAATTTGAGGTTGGAACTATGGTTTTGGTGAAACTTGAGCCATATAGACAGAAGTCCTTAGCTGTGTGGTCTAGCAACAAGCTCGCTCCTCGTTTCTATAGGCCATATGAGATTTTGGAGCGCATTGGGCCTGTGGCTTATCGTTTGAAATTGCCGGAGCATGCTAAAATTCATAATGTCTTCCATGTTTCTCGTTTGAAGTTATATCATACTGATACTTTCAACAATGTGGAGGCGGATGACATTCAGGAAACTTCGTTTCCAGTTCAGACTGTTCCCGAAGATGTTTCTGCTGTCCGTCGGGTCTCCGTTGATGGGACTTCATCAACAGAATTGTTGGTTTGGTGGAAGGGGAAAGCCTTAGAAGATACTACTTGGGTTCCTCTGGAAACCTTTTGTGCTAAATATCCTACCTTTGAATTCAACCTTGAGGACAAGGTGCTAGTCGAAGAGGAGCCTAATGATACACCTCCGGTTAATCAAGAGGTTGCCGCCGGCATGGTGGGGACGTCGGTGCGCAAGTCCAACCGGGAGAAGCATACGCCTGTTTGGATGGAGGATTATGTTTAGGATTTGGATTACTTGTTTGTTAAGGACAAGTTAATTGCTTTATTATTTAATTAATGTTTTCGTAGTCAAATAGGATTTCCTTGTTCTAGTAATGTTAGGATTCTTCCTCCTATATCAGGAGTTGCTATGTAACGTAATGGTAGGCAATTAATCAATAAGAATTTCAGTTTGCTCTTTACTAGTAAAAGAGTTTGGTGTTTTGTTCGTTTCACCCCAAACGTCCCCCGATTGATCTATTCCCAAGTTAGGGTCGTATCAGTTATAGTATAATTTTAATCCAACCCATGTAAGGAACTTTTTTTAAACGGATTGGGTTATAGTGGGTTATGATGGGTTGTATGAATTTTTTAAGTTGGTTAGATGGGTTGGGTTATTGTATATTTATCATGAATTGTACATAACAATTCAACTCCATTTTTTTATTGTTCTGATTTTTTTTAAGTTGCTGATTTTTTTTTTAATAATAATAAGTAAACCTCAAAATGATAGTTAAAGGTAGGGGTGTTCAACGGTCGGTTCGGTTTGAAAACTGAACCGACCCGAAGTAACCGAATAGCACCTACAATGAAAATCGAACCTAACCGAATAATATTAACAAATCGAACCAAACCGAATATTTTAGTTCGATTCGGTTTGATCCTCGGTTTTATCAATTATTAAATAAATTGTTACTTATTTATTAGTTTATTTACTTATTTATCCTATTATCCTACTAGCAATACAATACAGTACACTAATATAAAGATATATAAATTATAATTACTAAACCAAGCAAACTGATAGTTTATTAAAAAAAAAAAGTTCCAGCAACACAACATTAAATATTACTAATGTTTACTATTTTATACTCCTATAATTTATAATCAAGTAAACCCGTAATAATGTAAAACATTAATAAAATTCAAGAGAACATTATCAATTATCTATAATTTGGTTTGGAATAGAACCAAACCGAACCAAACCAAAATAGTTTGGTTCGATTTGAACCGAACCAAATTATAATTTGGTTCGTTCGGTTTATAAAAATTACGGAAAACAATTTTAGATGTAATCTCATCTCAAAGACATTTTCTGTTACAATTTCCTATAATTTGGCCTCCATGTCCTCTTCACCCTTGTGCTCTTAAACCGTTTTGGAAAACTAAGCAATTCTTTTGTACTATTTCTGACAAGTAGGTCCAATTTAGAAGCTTCTTATGCCCATATGAGTCCATACATTGATAACCAAGTTCCTTCCTCAGATGTCGAATTTTTAACATATATCGACAACCAACATACATTTTTACAGGAGAAATATTCTCACTAACGTTATATTATGGTGTTGAGTTTTTTTGGATGAGCAAAATTTTTATATTAGCGCCACATTATCATGAGTCAACTTCATTCATTGCTCCTCCCTAACAACATGCATAATAAAATAACATAAAAAATAGATAATAAGCACAACATTTGTATATGTAAACATATCATTCATTCAATATCATATGCAAACAGGAGATCACCGAGAAAGCATGATTGTCGAGGCGATATTACTGCTTCATAGCATTAATGGCTTGGATCATGCTTTGGAAGCAAAAGATCAGAGGAAGGAGATGATAGGGGCGTTTCGTCCCTATTTTTTAGCGTGATTTACGGTTTAATTTTGGATTAAATAAATAAGTTTAATTGCAAAAATAGAATGTTTTAATAAAATAACGAAATAAAAATAAATTCTGTACTTTCGGTTAATTTTTCTTATTTTTGATTAATTTAGAAAATAAAACGTCAAGCTAACTCGGCTCTCGAGAATTATATTTCAGGTACGAGCAAGGAGCAAAAATCCTCCGACATACGCGGGGCGTATCACCCTCCACGCAGGGCGTGGAACACATTGTCAGAAATAATTTCTCAATCCGCAGGCACCACGTGGAACTTACCCATTGCCACGCGGGGGGTCCTACCTTCCATGCGGGGCGTATGAGAAATGATAAGCAATAATGTCTCAATCATGAATGTCAGACTGCAAGATCTTCTAAGTCAACTGACAATACGCGGGGCGTACAACCATACACGCGGGGCGTGTATGGGAAGTTCTTCAGTCCAAAAAACCAGAGACTTACATACGCGAGGCGTGCTTCAGACCACGCGTGGCGTAAAAGACCCAATTCAAGCAATAAAATCTCAGAAGCTCAACCACGCGAGGCGTACCCCAGTCTACGCGTGGCGTGGTTGAGACAACAAGATCTGGATTTGGTCCACATGCAGGAGATTTCTGACGGAATGGGCGAATACGCGGGGCGTCCTCCACCATACGCGAGGCGTGTCATGGGAAATCTACAGAAATCATGTTCCTCCATGCTTGCACCTTGTAAACTTACAATTTTACCCCTAGCTTGATGTGTATAAATAAGAGTGACTAGCACTCATTTAGACAGCTTTTGACATACAACTCTTTAAGCTCTTGCTACTTAGTTTTAGATTTTATTTTTACATAGCAAATCTCTATCACCTTGAGAGCTTGTTCGTTGATTCCGGCATTCCGTCAAAGTTCCGTTCCATTTCCGTTCACCAAGCTCGAGAGCTCCACCTCCATGTCCTAAGAGACGGCCTTGAGTCCGGTTAGCTAGTTCCGAGGGTGGATTTTGTTGGTCCCGTGTGATTAGTTCCAAGGGGGGGGGGTTAGGAACTAATGTAACTTTTTCGCTAATTAATCTTGCTGACTTGATAATTTTGGTGAGTTTATTAACTCAGCTTTGGTCAGCTTGGCCAATCTTAGTGTAAGACAGCTTTAGTCAGATGTTGACTAAGACTGTTTCACTTGTGAGTTGGGAATTGACACTTTTGTGGTCAGCTTCCAACTCAGCACTCTAATTTACTCAGTGTCAGCTTTAGACAGTTTAGATGCTGAGTAAATGTAACAAGCAACACATGCACATATATATATTTTAAGAGAGTTAGAAATTACTCAGTATCACTTATCCTGGTTCGGCCTCTCTGCCTACGTCCAATCCCCAGACTCCTCCGGGCTTTTAGAATCCAATACTGAGCTCTTTAAAGGTAGAGCACAAACCGGTTACAAGGCAGTTGAATATGCAAGAGTACCTTCCTCTATTCGTCTACTCAACTCCTACTAAGTGCTACAACCTAGCACCTAGATTTCTCCACCACTGAGTATTTACAACCAAATACTCAGCACAACACTCTCAATTCACAATTGATACAATTTGCTCTTTTTCAGCTAAAGAACACTTTAGATGATTACAAAACAATCAATCTAGCATTTACACAGGAATAGAAAGTTGGTGTAAGATTTCTTTCTTATTTTTGAGTGCTTTGAGCTTGTATTTTTCTCTCTTGTATATACTGTTATTCGGCGATGATCCAATAGGATTGCTTGTCCTTTTATAGTTGAACTTTGAGGATCAAATGATTTGAATTTGATTTGTCCGTTGAATCCAAAATGACTCTTTTGGAGGACAACCTTCTGGTCAGCTTCAGATGTGCAGGCCAATCTTGTTTTCTGATTTCTTCAGATGTCAGGCTTATCTTCTTCCTACAGGCTTTGTCTTCTTGCGGCAGTTTGTCTTATAGAAAAGAACAGTTGACCCATGCATCTCGGTATTTGGCTTTTGCGTAATTCCAAGGCTTCAATTATTGGTGCAGACAGTTGTCGGATTTGTCTTTTAGCTAACGGATCATTCATGCTGTCCTGAAGATCACTCAGCTTCACTTTGATAGTCATTGTCTTTGATTGTCACCAAATCTCATACTGAGTTCTTTTTCACTCAGCTTCCATGGTCAGCTTCGTTCTGCAAAATCTAGTTCTGAAGCAGACTTCTTTTATGCTAAGCTTCGTTCCACTCAGCTTCTTTGATCAGCTCCATTCTTAAGCTGTTGTTTTGAAGATGACTTATCTTCTCTTGTGCTGAGTTGCTCTTCACTCAGCTTGTGTTGTGTTCTCATGCTGACTTTGCCCTGTCTTAATTTTTATTTCCTTTTGCATTTATGTTTATACTCAATATTGAACAAACGGATTAGTACAATTAAATCAAAGCACTTAAATTTAATTTTCTCTTAATCATGGATTAAACTTAAATGATTTTGTCAAATCAAAATCTTGTGGAAAGGTGTTTCAACAAACTCCCCCATTTTGATGTTGGCAAAATATTTAATTTATGGAACTCAGTATTGAAATTCCCATGATTGAATTACTTTTTATTCTTCTGAAATTACTCCCCCGTAAGGGTTGCATATATTGTCTTAACTTAACTCTAAACCTTCTAAGATTTAATTCAGATGAACCTAGGTCAACTTTCAGAAGAGTTCAATGTTTACTCAGTTTGATACATGAATAGTTTTGGTATCAGAGTTTATGTGCGGATGTATCAGAGTTAATGTGTACTGAGTATATTTTTAATTTGAATTTGTTTGTTCAATTTTAGACAGATCAGCATATAATATAATAGTAAGCATTACTTATGAAAAATAATGTGAATGAAAGGATGCTTAAGATAATATAAATGGTCAGCATACAAAAAATACATAAGTCAATTTCTTAAAACTAAGCTTGAGCTACCCCTTTGCCTTTGTCTTTCCTCTTTTGCTTACTGCCTGAGGTTTCGCCTGCCTTTGGCTGAGTTCCATCAGCTTGTGCTTTCTCCCCTGTTTTGCCACCATCAGGCGGAGGAGGGATGAAGGTATCATTGAGAGCAGCACGAGTTAGCTTGACCGAATATGCCTTAAGACGTTTCGTGCTTTCAAATAACCCATCAAACACTGGGACTCCATCATCCAGAACTGAACCTGGGACTCGAATAGATGCGCTGATCATGCTGAGTATGTATTCCTGTGACTTAGTTAGCCATGATATTGCCTCAGTTAGCTGGGCATAAGATTGATGGTACATTCGAAGCACAACCTTGTCGTAAATGTCACACTGAGCGTTTGTGTGACGCACATGTCTAAATAAGCTCTGAGTAGTTTGTAGGATAGTATTGGTTTTGACCAAGTCAGTTTCCATTTCCTCTTTACTCAGGTTTAGAAGATGGACAGCTTCGCTAATTTCATCCATCGAACATTGGGAAGTTGAGGAGAGGAGTTCACGAGTGCCAGTCAACTCAGAAGTCAGCTGGGTAAAATAGTGACTTAACTCAGCGGATGTAGCATAGCCCATATTGACTGTAGGCAAAGCGTTGATTTGTCCCTGAAGTGAATTCATATGATTCACCATCATCAATTGCAGTTCGGCCAGCTTGACAAATGATTCTTGCTTGGGTTGCTGAGCTTGGACCGTGGTCATGACACTTACTAAGTCTTTGAGATTCTTGATCTCATTGAGAAGCTGAGTGACAGACGAGAATTCTTGTGATTCAGCATTGGCAGACCCAGCAGCATCGGCATGAGAAGTGTTTAAATCCTGGAGAAGATTGTGAGCCGAGTCAATGATACGACGTCCAGACTTAGTTGCATGAAGATAGGCAAATTGTGCCTCAGGATTTAGCTCAGTGGCCGGGATTCTAGTAGCACCAAATGGAGGAGGTGATTAGTGTTGTCCTTGAGTGGAAGTGCCAGTATGGTCAGCAGCTGGACTTTGATTTTGATTAGCAGCAGGAACTGACTGCTCAAGATTCTGCGAAATAGGATGGGAAGGAGGTGGATCTGCAGAGGTATTTACCTGCTCAACATGGACTTGAGTTGGTGCAAGAAGAGGCACCTCAGGTTGAGCAGGAGTTTCCTTAGCTTGCTTGTCTCCTTGAGCAGCTAGGACTTCGAGCTCTTACTTGGCTTGGTTTGGATTTGCTGGAGTCTTGGCGTGTTGCTCAGTATGAGTAACAGAGGCTTGTTTTTCCAGTGTAGAGGACTCAGGATGCATTGAGAAGAACTTAAATTGAGTGTCTGTGAGGTCAGTGATTTGATCCCTCAGAGGCGAATCATCTAGGAGGTCAATGACTGGAGATTTGTAGGCCTTCTTCTTAAGCCTGTTCAACTTTTTGGTCTTTAGAGGAGAAGGGTCAGCAGGAATTGAATCAAGAGATGACTCAACCCCGAGATCAGTGTTGAGGCCTTCCATCACCATTTATTGCTTTGTGAGCTCAGCATCAACTATCTTACTCTGTACAGCTGGACTTTCAACTTGCTCAATATTCCCTGTTTGTTCTTGCTCAGTATGAGCTTCTTGATGTTGCTCAACATCCTCATCATTATCATGCTGACCTTCATTGTTGCTTAGTTCTTCTGCTTCTTGATCAGCAGGAATTTGCTCAAGGTCAATCTCTTGGCTTCTTATGAAGTGGGAATCATCAGGAACTGTAAAGCCGAGAGGGACAGCATCAACTGGACTCAGATCAGAAGTTCTCTTCTTCTTCTTTAGAGGGGTTTCCTCACTTTCCAGTTCATCAAGCTCATCTTGCCTCTTTCTTTTCTCTGCTGACTTACCCTACTCAGCATCAACTTTCTTTTCCTTAGAGATGTTGGAAATTAGGCTAAGGTATAGCAGCGGAAATATAAAAAAAATTTAACCTATTTCCATTTAACCACAAGATCCGTTAACCGTTATTTCATACAAAGAATGATAAGAAGAAATACCTTTTAGAAGTTCTATCTACCGTTGCAAACGAAGTGCCCACAACTTCAAAAGAGATAGAAACTGTCTACCAATCTGCTCCTATCCGAAACAGACCTTCCAGACCTCCGAACGACAATCCCTTCGGTGGAAACGTGGAAGAATATGTCTAGAAGCTCCTATCCAAAAATCGCGACGATCCGACGGTTCAATCTCCGGGAATCCGCGAAATCGTGAACTGACCTGATGTAGGAGTAGTAAAACGAATTTCTCCCTTTTGTTTGCTTTTCTTCTTCGAGTTCCCAAACACGAAATAAAACATGGGAAGATTAATTTGGAATCAACCGTTGAATAGCAACCAAAGTAGATTGCCTCTAACTAATCAACACAAGATCAAGGATAAAAGAAATAGATGAAAATTAATTGATCAAACGAAGCCGTAGAGAAATCTCGTCCTCGAACTAGGGGTGTCGAATTTTCTCTCTCTTGGACTAGGTGAATTTCGAAAATCACAAGTAGGGTATGGCTTGCTTGGATTTCGAAAATCTCAAGGGAAGGGGTATTTATAATCTCTTGTATCTAATCCCTAGTTAGATAGAATTAGGTTACTTAATAGGAATTCCATTCGGAATAGAATTCCTAATTATTATCTCACTATATATCTAATATATTAAGGATAATAATAATAACCTTATTGGATAATAATAGGAGTATATTAATCTAATTAAAACGCCTAACTTAATTATCTCTTAATTAATTTAATTCATATTCCTAATCTAATTAGGATTAACAAAATCAAATTAATTATTCATGTATATCACTACATGAATTTCGACCCCCTTATGTCCATGGGCCTTATTGGGCTCAATTGGGCTTCTATCAATTAATTAACATCTATCTCGCTTTTAGGTTCCAAGTCTTATGTGTGATCCATTAGGTTCTTATTGCTTCTAGCCGTATGCAACATTATTAAATTAATTTTCAAAGAATTATATTTAATCTTTGCATAACGGAATGATGTACAGAGTATGTGATTAGCAAGTCCGTAATCATTCCCCCAGAGCTATAAGAAGACAGGTTGACTCTGTCGTTAACCTTTCCGTATTAGTTACAGTATAATTCGATCCTTTATCAACTACATCCTTGAACTGAATCTTATGACTATGGGTGATGTCAAGTCACATATAGCGAGACGTTCGTTTTACTTGTACAGGCCGAGTCAACTCAAAAAGATAGGTTAAGTGAAACCTGTATTTCTTACTCTTAAGCTATCACCTTGCAAGGATTTAGAGTCGAGTCTTCCACAAGTGATCCATGGATGTATCTCCCATTTATCGGGAGTGATAAATGTTCAATCCAATATATAACGACTCCGTAATTACTTCCTGTGATACCCAACGTCTACTGTTCACACCCCAGAGTCATCTCTGTTAAGGATCGTGTTACACCAGAGTCAAAGCATCACATTCCGTAATCCAGAATACCAATTAATATTCCTTTGAGTCTGAGGATTAGTTATACCTATTAATACCAATGAGATGAACAGGTGACAATGATGAATCTACCCATCCTGTTATCTCAAATCGGATCCCCCATCCTAATGAACAACGTTTCATCGGATCTATGTAACTGTCCAGATATCTGTATATATGAAGCTTGTGAGATCAGCTTTCTGTCGAACAGAAGACATTGTTACATACAAGTCTCAACAGTGATATGTCAATCCCAAACATATCACTTGACTTGGGGTGGTTTTAATTTTATCAGTTTACTATAAAGTTTTATCTCACTTCATGCTTGTATGAACACTTTATAATCACTTTAAATAAACTTACGGATTTCCTTTTATTAGACTTTATTTAGTGCTTAAAAGGGATTGCCTTTATATAGTTATAAAACATATATCTCATTAAACAAATGATATAAAGAACAATTGATTTACATTAAGTTTGTATCATAGAACAATTATCTATAGGACACTAAACCCCAACATACTCCCACTTGGACTAAAGCCAATTGTTTCTAAAACTTATCCCAGTAGAAGTTAAATGACGATCATGTATTCTCTGGGTTAAAGGCTTTGTCAACGGATCTGCAACGTTGTCCTCTATAGGTACTCTTTCTATTCTCACATCTCCTCTAGCCATAATCTCTCTAATGATGTGGTATCACTTAAGGTAATGCTTGGATGCATTATGAGACCGTGGTTCCTTTGCTTGCGCAATGGCTCCATTGTTATCACAGTACAGTGTAATGGGATTGACAATGTCAGGCACCACACCTAGTTGTGTAATGAACTTTCTAATCCAAACCGCTTCCTTTGCTGCTTCCGCAGCTGCGATATACTCTGACTCGGTCGTAGAGAAAGCTACGCTTCCCTGCTTGGAACTCTTCCAACTGACCGCGCCCCCATTCAAGATAAACAGGTATCCTGATTGGGATTTATAATCATTCTCATCTGTGAGATGACTTTCGTCTGAAAATCCTTCTATTTTCATATCACCTTCTCCGTACACTAGGAACATATCTTTAGTTCTTCTCAAGTACTTAAGAATGTTTTTGACGGCAATCCAATGCTCATCTCCCGGATTCCCTTGGTAACGACTCGTTACAGATAACGCGAACGCTACGTCAGGTCTAGTGCATAGCATAGCATACATAATCGAACCGATTGCGCTGGCGTACGGGACTACAGCCATGCGTCGTTTATCATCATCGGTTTTAGGACATTGATGATTGTTTAACTTTACTCCATGTAACATGGGTAAGTTACCTCGTTTCGATTCAAGCATGCTAAACCGATTTAGCACCTTTTCAATGTATGTAGCATGTGAAAGACCAAGCAGTCTTCTCGATCTATCTCTATAGATCTTTATACCAAGTATATAAGCTGCTTCACCAAGGTCTTTCATTGAGAAGTTACCAGATAACCATACTTTCATTGACTGTAAGAGAGCAACGTCATTTCCCATTAATAATATATCATCCACATATAGTATGAGAAATGCTATAGAGCTCCCACTTGCTTTCTTGTAAATGCAAGCTTCTTCGCAATTTTGTTCAAAACCAAATTGTTTTATGGTTTCGTCAAAACGCTTATTCCAGCTTCTAGATGCTTGCTTGAGTCCATAAATGGATCTCTGAAGTTTGCAAACTTTATTTGCATCCTTCGATATGAAACCTTCAGGCTGCATCATATATACATCCTCAAGCAGGTTTCCGTTTAGGAAAGCTGTTTTCACATCCATTTGCCAAATCTCATAATCGTAGTGAGCGGCAATTGCAAGCATGATTCTGATTGATTTGGACATAGCCACAGGAGAGAAAGTTTCGTCATAATCAATTCCTTGCTTCTGACGATATCCTTTCACTACTAACCTAGCTTTGTAGGTGCTAACCTTTCCATCCATGTCTGTCTTCTTTTTGAAGATCCATCTCCACCCAATGGGTATTATCCCTTCGGGTGGATCAACCAAAGTCCACACTTGGTTAGTACACATGGAATCCATTTCAGAATCCATGGCCTCAAGCCATGCTTTAGAATCTAGACTAGTAAGAGCCTCTTCGTAGTTTTTCGGGTTCGTCATCTAACACGGGAACCTCATTATCATCTCCCACTAGAAAACCATATCTAACCGGGAGTTCACGAACTCTTTGTGATCTACGAATAGGTGGCACTAGAGTCTCATCTAATGGGACTCCTTCGGGTACCTCAACCGCCTCTGTTGTTTCAGTCGGTGTTTCTTCTTCTTGAACTTCGTCAAGTTCAATCATGCTTCCCTTTTGTGTTTCTTCGAGAAACTCTTTCTCTAAGAAGGTTGCGTGCTTGGATACGATTACTTTCTGATCATCTGGATGATAGAAGTAATATCCCATAGTTTCCTTAGGGTATCCAATGAAGAAACATTTATCAGATTTCGAATCTAGTTTGTCGGACGCAATGCGTTTGACAAAGGCTGAACAACCCCATATTCTCATAAATGAAAACACGGGTTTCCTACCAATGAACAATTCATATGGTGTGGAACTAGCGGATTTAGTTGGTACTCGATTTAGGGTGAAGAAGGCAGTTTCTAAGGCATAGCCACAGAACGTCTTTGGAAGTAAGGCCATGCTCATCATGGATCGTACCATATCTAATAGGCTACGGTTTCTCCTCTCGGACACACCATTGTGTTGTGGTGTATAGGGAGGTGTCCATTGTGAGCATATCCCACATTCAGTTAGATAATTCAGAAAATCATCTGAAAGATATTCGCCACCTCGATCAGATCGAATCGTCTTTATTTTCTTTCCTAATTGATTTTCTACTTCATTCTTGAAGCATTTGAATTTCTCAAAAGCTTCTGACTTGTGCTTCATCAAGTAGATGTAACCATATCGGGTATGGTCATCTATGAAGCTTATGAAGAATCTGAATCCTCCTCTTGCTTGGACTGACATAGGACCACATACATCTGAATGAATGAGTCCTAGAGTGTCTGATACACGCTCACCTTTATCGCTAAAGGGTGTCTTTGTCATTTTACCTTTTAAACATGATTCGCATGTTTCCAATGATTCGGGATCGATTGGATCTATAAGCCCATTTGAATGTAGTTTTAGCATGCGTCTCTTGTTTATGTGGCCTAAACGACAATGCCACAAGTAAGTTGAATTATCTAGCTTATGTCTTTTGGTATCAATTGCAAAAGCAGGAATTTTGTTATCTAACACATAAATCTCATTTTGTGAAATTCCTGAAAAATAAAAGATCGAATCTTTATAAAAATTGCAACTCTTGTCTTTTATTGAAATATGAAAAACGTCATCAACAAGACGGCTAATAGAAATAATGTTGCGAGACATTTGAGGAACGTATAAACAATTCCTTAATTCTATTACAAGCCTAGAGGGCAAATTTAAAACATAATCTCCAATTGCGAGGGCGGCAACTCTTGCTCCATTTCCTACTCGCAAGTTTATGCTTTCTTTCTTTAGTTCCCTAGTCTGATTTAGCTCCTGCATATTTGTACAAATATGAGATCCACATCCGGTATCTAATACCCAAGATTCAGACAGTGAAACTGTATTTATTTCAATATAAAACATACCAGATGTTGAAGCACCGCCATTTCCCTTCTTGAGGGAGGCTAGGTATTCCTTGCAGTTCCTCTTCCAATGCCCGTCTTTACCACAGAAGTGGCACTCTCATTTGGGCTTCTTCACTTCCTTTCCCTTAGCTTTGTAGGGCACGGCTTTCTTACCTTTCTTGGGATAATTAGGATTGGGATAGCTCCCTTTCCTTTTCTTTGATCCCTCAATGACAAGAGCCAGTATGGCTTTGTCTTTCTTCATATTGGGCTCAACTGAGCATATTTGCAAGCTCTTCAAGAGAGGTTTGCAAGTCATTTATCTGATAGTTCATAATGAACTATGAATAACTTTCTGGGAGGGATTGAAGAATTAAGTCTATACTTAATTCGTTATCCATCGCAAATCTAATACTAGAAAGTTTGGTAATGTAGCCAATCATCTTGACACAATGTGTCATGACAGATGTGCCCTCTTGCATCCTACTACGATATAGCAACTTGGATATCTCGTAGCGTTCGCACCTGGTTTGTTTCCCAAACAATTCCTTTAGGTGCATGATGATGGAATAAGCATCCATTTCCTCATGTTGCCTTTGTAATTCCGGTGTCATCGATGCAAGTATGATGCATCCGGCATGATCATCATCAGCCTTATGCTTCTGGTAAGCATAAATTTCCTCAATGGGAGCATCATCAGCAGGGAGAGGGGGTATCGATGTATCAAGTACATACCCTATTTTATCGAACTTCAAAACAATTTTGAGGTTACGAAACCAGTCGGTGAAGTTTGAACCATTCAATTTGTTATCGGTAAGAATGTTTTGCAGATTGGTTTTAGTCATGATTATAAGAGTGGGTTTAATTAAACCTGAGAGTGAGAAAGAGTAAACGTATGTCATTCATTTGCTTAAAGTATATCAATCTAAAATTATAGGCCTTTTAGTTTATTTTAGATTGCTCCCACTATTTTGCCAAATTAATAGCCCTTCATATTAATTCGAAGAATTTCACAAATCCTTTAGTGAGCTAGGATCCTAACTCCTGAGATTTCGCCTTGAGTTTACTCAACAAGCTAGTCTCATTCATTAGGTAGATTCATGTAATCAATCACATCTTTAATGTGATTCCTAGGTTATTGGGTTACTAACCACATTAGTAACTAATATGCTATTCATATTAATCCCAACCGTCTTACCCATTAGTTTATGACAACATGAGTTTACTCATCCAATTATCATAATCTAATTTAAGTATTACCCCATATTCATGAAAAATGATTTTCGATAATTCAGGTGTTACCGAAAGGACCCCGAGCTTGAGTTTACTCAACAACCCAAAGGCCCTCAGCACTTCCGGCTGAATTATAATATTAGGGAGGGGCAACCGATTTTAATAACTTGTTTATTTACTTAACTTTTTAATGAGGGATTTTATTTTAGGTCTCATAATCTAAGTTAGTCTTGATTTGCTTTAGCATACATCAGACACATACATTCACATACATTGGCGTTATGGACATATCATCTAAATTATTCCGTCGAGCCAGAGACGGAATAAAAGGGCAAACCTAAGGAAATACTAACTATTACATATTTCTCTTTAGGTCCTCCGTCTTCTCCATGGCGCCTTGAAATTACATATTAATTTCTATACTACTAAAGAAAACTTCAATTGAATTGAAGGGAATCAGATGAGATGAGAAATTACAATATATAGTAGAAAGGCAGGACTCGCAGGCCCTATTTCAAAAATACCAAAAGACTAAAGAGGGTCCAAATATGTCCATAACTCCAAACATGCACAGACTCAATTAAATAAATTTAATTGGTTGATTACATAACTATCTTATGTAATATTTATGTTAATCACATTAACTTATCAATTAACTTTCATCCAATTTTACTTCTAATAGTTTCGTATCTTTTATATTAATCTTTAGATTAATATAACTATACAAAACTTTAATTATGCACGTCCCAATTATTTTGATTTTAATTCATTTAACATTTTGATTTACAAATTGGTAAAACAAACTTTTAAACAAATTAGGAACATACGCATAATCTGTTTTAATTAACAATTAATTAAAACTTATTTATCTTTAGAATTAATTAATCAAAATAATTTGTTAATTAATCCTAACTATAAATATTTATTCAATCCTATTGAAAACTTCTAAATTTTTATATATGAAATAACGGATTTAACGATGGCTCTGATACCACTGTTGGAAATTAGGCTAAGGTATAGCAGCGGAAATATAAATTTTTTTTAACCTATTTCCACTTAACCTCAAGATCCGTTAACCGTTATTTCATATAAAGAAGGATAAGAAGAAATATCTTTTAGAAGTTCTATCTACCGTTGCAAACGAAGTGCCCACAACTTCAAAAGAGATAGAAACTGTCTACCAATCTGCCCATATCCGAAACAGACCTTCCAGACGTCCGAACGACAATCCCTTCGGTGGAAACGTGGAAGAATATGTCTAGAAGCTCCTGTCCAAACATCGCGACGATCCGACGGTTCAATCTCCGGGAATCCACGAAATCGTGAACTGACCTAATGTAGGAGTAGTAAAACGAATTTCTCCCTTTTGTTTGTTTTTCTTCTTCGAGTTTCCAAACACGAAATCAAACACGGGAAGATTAATTTGGAATCAACCGTTGAATAGAAACCAAAGTAGATTGCCTCTAACTAATCAACATAAGATCAAGGATAAAAGAAATAGATGAAAATTAATTGATCAAACGAAGCCGTAGAGAAATCTCGTCCTCGGACTAGGGGTGTCGAATTTTCTCTCTCTTGGACTAGGTGAATTTCGAAAATCACAAGTAGGGTATGGCTTACTTGGATTTCAAAAATCTCAAGGGAAGGGGTATTTATAATCTCTTGTATCTAATCCCTAGTTAGATAGAATTAGGTTACTTAATAGGAATTCCATTCGGAATAGAATTCATAATTATTATCTCATTATATATCTAATATATTAAGGATAATAATAATAACCTTATTGGATAATAATAGGAGTATATTAATCTAATTAAAACTCCTAACTTAATTATCTCTTAATTAATTTAATTCATATTCCTAATCTAATTAGGATTAACAAAATCAAATTAATTATTCATGTATATCACTACATGAATTTCGACCCCCTTATGTCCATGGGCCTTATTGGGCTCAATTGGGCTTCTATCAATTAATTAACATTTATCTCTCTTTTAGGTTCCAAGTCTTATGTGTGATCCATTAGGTTCTTATTGCTTCTAGCCGTATGCAACGTTATTAAATTAATTTTCAAAGAATTATATTTAATCTTTGCATAACGGAATGATGTACAGAGTATGTGATTAGCAAGTCCGTAATCATTCCCCCAGAGCTATAAGAAGATAGGTTGATTCTGTCGTTAACCTTTCCGTATTAGTTACAGTATAATTCGATCCTTTATCAACTACATCCTTGAACTGAATCTTATGACTATGGGTGATGTCAAGTCACATATAGCGAGACGTTCATTTTACTTGTACAGGCCGAGTCAACTCAAAAAGATAGGTTAAGTGAAATCTGTATTTCTTACTCTTAAGCTATCACCTTGCAAGGATTTAGAGTCGAGTCTTCCACAAGCGATCCATGGATGTATCTCCCATTTATCGGGAGTGATAAATGCTCAATCCAATATATAACGACTCCGCAATTACTTCCTGTGATACCCAACGTCTACTGTTCACACCCCAGAGTCATCTCTGTTAAGGATCGTGTTACACCAGAGTCAAAGCATCACATTCCGTAATCCAGAATACCAATTAATATTCCTTTGAGTCTGAGGATTAGTTATACCTATTAATACCAATGAGATGAATAGGTGACAAGGATGAATCTACCCATCCTGTTATCTCAAATCGGATCCCCAATCCTAATGAACAACGTTTCATCGGATCTATGTAACTGTCCAGATATCTGTATATATGAAGCTTGTGAGATCAGCTTTCTGTCGGACAGAAGACATTGTTACATACAAGTCTCAACAGTGATATGTCAATCCCAAACATATCACTTGACTTGGGGTGGTTTTAAGTTTATCAGTTTACTATAAAGTTTTGTCTCACTTCATGCTTGTATGAACACTTTATAATCACTTTAAATAAACTTACGGATTTCCTTTTATTAGACTTTATTTAGTGCTTAAAAGGGATTGCCTTTATATAGTTATAAAACATATATCTCATTAAACAAATGATATAAAGAACAATTCATTTACATTAAGTTTGTATCCTAGAACAATTGTCTATAGGACAATAAACCCCAACAAGAGACAATCCGGATTTTCTTCGGAACAGCATCAACATCTTTTGAGCTGGTTTGGATTGCTTTGCGTTTCTTTTCTCGCTTGGTTTGGTCAGCAGTTTCGGCTATAGCGATGTTCTCTTCCTGAGGTTGTTCATCATCAACTTCCTCCTGAGCTTCCTCGATGACCCCTTTTCCCTCCTTGGGCTTGATGGGTTGATCATATACTAACCCAAACAACAAGGCAGCCGTGATTTCAGTTCCTAAGGTTTCTGTTTCATTAATCAAGTCGATTTGATGATCGTCGAGGATTCTGGTTATAAGGGAACCCAGCCTGAGCTTGATAGTACTCCGTTGAAGTGCTCCTACCAGAAATACGGGCATATTTAGAGGGTTGTAGGTCAGCATGTGCCAAATGAAGCACTGCTCGAAATTTGAAGTTGATGATGCTGAGTTGATTTTTGGGAAGATGAAGTTAGTCAGGAGATAGTGAGCAATCTTTTGATTTTGACCCATGCATGTACTGGGTATTTCTCCTTTGTGTTTCACTGGTTTGCAGAACGTTGCAACGTGGTCAAGCTTTTCCTTAGTAGTCCTGAATTCCATTCCGGTGTTTGGCAGATTTAGTAAGGTTGCGAGATAGGATGGGGTAATCGTTAGCTTCTTACCTTTAACGTGGGTTACCAGATGGTCAGCATCATTTCCATCAACACAGAGGTTAGAGTAAAATTCCCGTACTAACCTAGGGTAGGTTCTACCAGCAAGTGAAAAGAGTCCAGCCCATCCATTTTTCTCAATCCATTCACAGAACGGTTGCTCATCCGTTATGAAGCTTGGAGAGAACCATCGACATCGAAGAACCTCAAGATTCTTTACGCTCGGGTACACTTTAACAAAGAATTTTTCATTGGGCTGCTTGTCCTTCTTCTTCTTCTTCTTCTTTGAAGAGGTTGTGAGGTCAGTTTTAGGGTTCTTGTTTGGAGTTTGGTCATGCTGACCTTGTTCTTTAGTGGGAGTCTTGCTATGCTCCTGCTGAGGAGGAGACTTAGGGTTTTCGTCGGTGTGGTCATCTTTGTAACCACCACCGGAGAGATTTTGGGAATCCGTCATGATTACGAATTCTTTGAGAGGATTTTGGGTTTTTGAGAGAGAGAGATTTGAATGCTAAGAATTTTGAATGTAAAGAGTTCTAAGTGGGAATTCTTCCACTATTTATAGAGGTGCGAATTGATCCTATTCGTTGAACTAGCCGTTTTACCTCGAGATGATCAACCGACAGAGATTCTGATGTGATATTGGTTATGAAAGAGAGATAATAACCAAATCAACAAGTTTTCCCGATCTATCTTAAGGAATTAATAGAATCAAATAACAAACATAAATTGGTGATAACAAACCAATCCCAAAGAATTAAAGACAATGAAAGGAGATCTAATCTTACACCTTCTAATAATTAAATTGGAACCTGAGTGTTTGGCGATTCATAAGTACCTTACCAAAATAGTTGTTCACGATCAAGATAATATTGCAAGAATGATGACCCGGTCTCTCAAGCTCACAATAAAGAATTCAATCCCGGATTGAAAATAATTCCCAAAGGAAAAGAAGAACTTTTGTTCATAAAAATATTGATGTCTGATTGATAAAAATAATGAAGAATACAAGTCTTTATATAGGCTACAAAATAAACCTAAACCTAAACTAAAAAGGAAGTTGAATCCTAGTGCACCAAGGTAAAAGAAATCCTAATTAGACAAGGAAAAACATTAAATTCGTTTTTGTCCTTTGGAGCCCAATTCCAGCCCACTAATTAACATTATTTGGGCCTTTTAATTAGCTAGAAATAAGCCCAATCAAACCTATAAGGTTATAACATTAATTTTAATGAGTCCCAATGGGTTTTGCACATGCCAAACACATGCAAGTCCAAAGCTTCTCTTAAAACATGATCAACCTTTTTACATATCACTATTATGGGCTTGGGTTTGGATACAACACAAAAACACACCATCTTTAATGACTTCGCTAGAATCCATTCCTTGCTTAAAGAAGCTCAAGATGAGTCCATTAAGCATTTGTTGGTCTTTCTTTGTACGATTCTTCGTCATAGGTCCAATTGACAGCTCCAATGGATCCCTCATGCTTCCACTGGGCTCCTTAACTCCAAGCTCCTTTGTTCCATGCTCTTGTGCTTTTGATATCACATCATTCCCTCTCTCTTGAAAAGGACTTGTCCTTAAATCTTCATCTCCTACATCAAACAAAGACAAATCAGCCACATTAAAAGTTGCATGCACACTATACTCACCTGGCAAGTCGAGTTTGTATGCATTTATCCCCAATTCGTGCGACTACTTGAAATGGACCATCGCCTCTAGGATGTAGCTTTGATTTTCTCTGAGCGGGGAACCTTTCCTTGCACATATGCAACCACACCCAATCACCGGGTTCAAATAGCACACATTGTCGACCCTTGTTAGCTTGCTTTGCATAATGCTCATTCTTCTTTTCTAGTTGTTGTTTCACTTGTTCATGTAACTTAAGCACCATTTCTGCCTTTTTCTTTCCATCTTAACTTTTCCTTTCATCAACAGGCAAAGGGATCAAGTCTAATGGTGTCAAAGGATTAAAACCATAAACAATTTCAAATGGTGAAAAGTTAGTAGATGAATGCTGATGACCAGTGGAGAATTTCCGATTAACTTCCGTCCCTGTGGGGGCGTCGTTGGGTTCGACGGGGGGAAGCTCCGATGCCAAAGTCAGTATAGAGTATGGAGGAATAAACTGAATTGACAAAGTAGGGTTTCTAGGATTGTATGAATGTGTACCTTGATAGCTTGAGATGCAAGCTATATATAGTCATGTAGTTGTAACCCTCGGTAACTAGAAAGTCTCCATTAATGCTTCATTAATGGCGGTTACAGGTTTCCTTTAAGTATGTCCGTTAGCTCATTAATAGTTCATTAATTGCTTTTATTGAGGAATCGGCTCAGCTGTTCAGCTGGCGGATCGAAGGGTGATGGCGGATCTCACGTAGGTTTTGACTACGGATCTCGTGTGGCGGAGTCTCGGTGATCCGCCCATCGGATGTCTTACTTGATACGCCATTGCCTTCTTTGTCCGGTTTAATACGTGGTCGTTTTGGGCAAATATCTTCTTTGATCCCTCTGATAATATCCCGATGTTATCAGAAGCCCCCCCTAAAGTTCCTTTAAAGTCCTTTAGGGCTTTTGAGCTTCTTCGCGCGCCATCATGATGACTCGCATTGATGGTCACTCTGTTTAATGCCATTCGTTGGGTGACAGGTGTCATAGGCGCGCTGCTCGAGGGAAGAGAAAACACCTTCTTCCCTCTCCCCTTTCTCTTTTCACTTCATTTGCGTCTTCCTCTTTTGTCTTTCTTCGAGTTTTTTCAGAGCTTTTTCTGGAGTTCAGAATCCTCAAAGCCTTTAACTCTCATGTAAGTAGATCTTTTCGCTCTGTTTTCTGAATGTTTAGGAGTTCTTCTTTTTCTGAGTCTACCTTCGAACTCTTTAATTTGACCACTTCCTCTGAAACCATAATTAGCTGGACTACCTCTTCGGAAAATTCCGATTCTTCCGAAGGTACTGTCAGTTGCGACCTAGTCGAGTTGTGTAACTCAGTGTGTAGTAGCTATCAAACTCATTTTGGTAGGACTCAGAACCTTCCCGTCGCCGTTACCCGCATTGTTCCGGCGATAGATTCTAGGCAGTTTTCTGGGATGGAGGCTTCTTCTTCAGCCCCGTTTAGGAAAAAGGCGCCACGTGCGGAGTCCACTCCGTCTCGTATGAGCGCTGCGGATCTAGCGAATTTGGCGGATCGCTATCCATGGATTAAGAATTATGAGACTAAATTGGCGGCTGCTCATCAGCGACCCGCCTGTCCACCAAGGGGATATCTGTCTGTGTACAGTTGTCATTTAGAAAGAGGGTTCCGGCTTCCTCTTCCTAAGATGATGGCGGATATCCTGACATACTTTGGAATCACTGTCTGCCAGCTACATCCAAATGGCTGGTTAGATCTGGCTCTGGATTGTTATTTAGCTTCGAACTTAGGGATAGTCTGTAACCCTCGTGTCTTTCGGTCTCTTCACAAACCGATGAAGCGAAAATCTGAGTCCTTCTACACATTTGCCAAATTTAAATCCTATTCGCCGTTCTCTGGGAAGATGTCGAACGTCCATCTCTAGGATGAAAAATTTTTCTTCATCAAGGTGAAAAAGGACGAACCTCTGGGATTCCCCTTGGTTTGGAATACCAAACCTTTGCATATGGCAGGAGATCTACGTATATTGACAGATAGCGATGAAGAGGTGGCTGATCTCATGAAAAGCGTCAAGATAGAGGCTTGGACGTATGCGGATGCTCTGGAATTCATGATGAATGATATTCCTCTGATCCGCCGTGACGAGAATGGATTTTCTTATGCGAAGTTTTATCAATTTGATGAAGGTACTTTTATTCTTTCCTTTTGATTATTATTTCTTGCTCCCTTGTCAGGGGTTTGTCTGAGGCAAGTCACGCTCTTGTAGAGATGCGCAAGAAACAGAAGGAGGAAGAGGCTCAGAGGAATAAGCAGGTAGCGGATCCCCAAAAGAGCTCTAGGAAGCGTCCTGCTGGTGATATGGTTGATCCTCCCCAGCCAAAGAAGAAGAAATCTGTGTCTTCTAGTGGGGGAAAGTTACTAGCAGATGCCATGAGAGCCGAAAAACCAATGGCGAGGCTTGAAGAGGTGCGTTTATCTTATCATTTTCTTTTCTCTTACTTGGATCTTATTTTCTGTTTCTCAATCTTTGTATAGGTGGTGAAGCCGGACTTAGGTGGTTACTGGTTCGCCAAATATGGTGACAAAGGATCTTTAAAGAATGAATCCGTCATCAATGATTTGGACGAAGCTCTTGGTCAACTCGGCGAGGTACGGGAGAACCAGAATAAGATCTCGGGATCAGCCCATGTTCAGATGGGAAAAACAGAGCTTCTCACGGTAGGTTTCTTCTATCTCTTTTTATATTTTTGGATGAAAGAGTGATCTGCTTTAGGGAGAGTTTGATTTTATTCTTTTGCTTGAATCGGCTTTTGCTTTGACAGGTATACACTCACATGCGTGCTATGGAAGCGGATCTCCTTCAAGGAGTGGCGGACAAGGCAACCATAGAAAGGTTAGAGAAAGAGGTCGCAGTTGCCAATGCGAACGCTGCTTCCGCCGCTGCTCTTAATGAGAGTAAGGATGCTGAGATCCTTAAATTGAAGGAGAAGATAGACGCAGATGCTAAAGAGCATAAGGATGCCTTGTTGAACGCGAAGATCCTGGCAGGGGAACGAGCTTACTATTATGGTGAGTGGATCATGGCGTATGTCAAGCTTGCTCATCCTGAGATCGATTTTGTGGATCCCAAGTACGTGGTCCCTGAGGTGGAGGATTGCCTTAAGTATCGTAAAATCCCGAACGTCAAAGACTTCATCCGCGATTATATTCGCAAAGTGATGAATGGATCTGCCGAGGAGAGCAAGCCCCTTGTTGATCTCGAACCAGAGATACTTGATGGAGCATCCCAGAAGGCGAGTGATAAGAGTGAGGAGCTGATAACTGATTGTACCATTCCTTAGGAGGGAACTATTTCTGTAGAGAAGAAAGCCCCACTAGAGGGCGCATCTGGTGTGAAAGATGCTAAGGAGGATGCTCCTATAGATGTTTAGTTCTTTGTAAAACTAAGTACAATTTTTATTTTAATCCTTATTATAACCATTTATCTTTACTTTACGCTTTACATCTTTCAGCAAGTAAATCTATTGTTTTTAGGATTGATTTGAAGTAGGTGGCCAGCCATACCTCGAAGTGTGAGCCTTTGTGAAGGCTTGGAGCTTTTATTCCTTTAGAGGAAGTTAAGCTGCCTTAGGCGATCGATTGGCTTCCTGTCTTTGAGGTGAATCGATCCGCCATTAGGACTTTGGACACTTCTTTGGAAAGAGTGTGTTGAGAGTGTAAAGATCTCACGTCTGAGAAATGTTTTAACTCTGTCTCGGGCGGGGATCAATTTGTTTCCTATCTTTGAGGTAGATAGATCCGCCGCTGAAATTGTTGTCCTATCTTTGAGGACAAAGTAGTTATGCTATGGTAGCATTATTCTACTTGTGGGAATGCGTTTGTTGCCCCTCCCTTTTTTGAATATGGAATATTTATATTGCTACAAGAAAATACTTAAGAGAGAAACGAAAAGATAAGCATTACTTTTATTTGAACGGCGATGCGCCTACAGCAAGTGGGTCTTACATGTGAGCCTCATTAAAACCTTTAATAAGAAAAACCTCATGGGATAAAAACTTACTAAAGGAAAAAGAGTACTCAAAACCTTGATTACATTCTATTTTCTGGCGAAATATTTGTGGAGTTTTTGGATGCTCCACGTACGTGGCAGTATGTTCCCCTCCATGTCTTGAATTCTAAATGTGGCGGATCCAATCTTGGTGACTATTCTGTATGGGCCTGTCCAGGTGATCCCCAGCTTTCCTCTTCCTTCCATAGATTGGATTTTATCCGCTTTCCGGAGCACGAGATCTCCCACATCTAGACTTACAGGCTTTGCATTTTTATCATGATAAGATGCGATCCGCTGCTTGTAGGCTGCCATATGCACATACGCCTTTTCCCTTTTCTCCTCCACTTGATCGAGACTTTCCCTCAACCTCTGGCTATTTTTATCTTCGCAATAGAATGCGACCCTGTCACTTGGGACCTGTATCTCCACAGGGATTACAGCTTCCACGCCATGAGAAAGGGCGAATGGTGTTTCGCCCGTGGCCGTTCGTGGAGTGGTTCGATACGCCCATAGGACGCTCATTAACTAATCAGCCCACTTTTTGTTATGCTCCCCCAACCTTTTCTTTATTCCTTTAACGATCGTCCGATTTGTAACCTCGGTCATCCCATTAGATTGGGGATAGTAAACAGAGGCGAACCTGTTTTGAATGCCCAACTTTTCACAGAAAGTTTTGAACTCTCCACAATTGAATTGCGTTCCATTGTCAGTGATAATCATGTGGGGAATCCCGTACCTTCCCACGATATTATCCTTGACGAATTCCACCATTCGTTCATCGTTGATTGAGGAGACAGCTTCGGCCTCTACCCATTTAGTAAAATGATCCACAGCCACAACCACATACTTCCTTTGTCTTTTGGTAGGAGGAAAGGGACCAACGATATCAATCCCCCAAACTGCAAAGGGCCGACCTTCGATGATGGGCCTTTGAAGGTGTTTAGCTGTGTGAGATTCATTTGCATGAACCTGACAATTATGACAAGATTCCTCTAACATTTGGGCATCAAGTTCCGCCGTGGGCCAATAAAATCCTGCTAACCTGGACTTCTTCAAAATGGAGGCAGATGCCCCATGGGCTCCATAAGTGCCTTCATGTAACTCCTTGAGGATCTGTTGTCCCTCTTCCGTCACGATGCATTTTAACCAGGGATGGCCAAATGACTTTCTGTATAGGCAATCATTTATCACGGAGAAATAGGCCGCCTTCCTTACCGTCCATCGGGCTTCTTCCTTGTCCTGAGGCAAAGTTCCATCTATCAGGTACTGGCGAATCGGTGACCTCCAATCACCTTCGACGGATGCAAGTAAGGATACTGCTTCTGAGGTATAAGCCGACGCTACCTTGACCTCGAATGGGCACTGCAGATCTGCCCAATGCTCCTTGCTTGAAGCCATTTTAGCTAGGTGATCAGCCTCGGTGTTAGATCCTCGGGGCACATGGACCAGCTCCCACTTGGTTTCTTTGACTTCGAGGTGGTTCAGCAATTTTTTAACCTCTTCCACGTATTTGGCTAGGACCTCATCTTTCACCTCAAAATTTTTAATTACCTGGTTGACCATTAGCTTGGAATCACTGTAGATCACGATTCGCTCGGGAGTGATCTCTTTTAACAGGCGTAGTCCCAATATTAAGGCCTCATACTCCGCTGTATTGTTGGTTGCGAGGAAGTCCAATTTTGCAGCGTAATGCAGTTTAATATATTGGGGACCTTTGATCACGATGCCTATACATGCGCCTTCCACCGAAGAAGCCCCATCCGTATACATCGTCCATTCTTCGACCTTAGATTTGGGGATATTCATACCTTCTTCAGTGAATTCATTCACAAAGTCTGCCAAGACTTGACTCTTCAGAGCAGATCGACTTTCATAACGAACATCAAATTCTCCTAAGCGGATTGCCCACTCCATCAATCTCCCCGAAGTTTCTGGCTTTTGCAATACTTTCCTCATGGGTATGCTTGTGCGAACTATGACAGTATGTGCCTGAAAGTAGGGCATGAGGCGTATTGAGGTGGTGACAACGGCCAGTGCCATTTTATCCAATTTGGAGTATCGGGTCTCGGCGTCTTTTAACACTTTGCTCACGTAGTAGATGGGATACTGCTGTCCATCCTCTTCTCTGATCATGACTGTGCAAACAGCTTTATCTGTAACTGAGACGTACATGTACAGATTCTCACCTTTTAAGGGCCGACTCATTAGAGGTGGTTCCGTGAGAAATCGCTTGATCCCTTCGAAAGCTTGTTTGCAGTCCTCATTCCATTCGAATGTCTTTTGTTTTTTGATCACCTCATAGAAGGGTTGACATCCGCGAGCTGAACAGGAGATGAACCTGCCCAAGGCCACAATTCGCCCATTTAGACGTTGTACTTCTCTGATGTTCTGTGGTGTTTTCATATCCAAGACTGCTTTAACTTTATCTGGGTTTGGGCTCACCCCTTTCTGGCTGATCATGAATCCCAAGAATTTTCCATATGTCGCCCCAAAGGTACATTTCTCTGGATTCAGTTTAATGTTGTGATGTCAGAGTACGCCCAGGATCTCCCTTATATCATCCGCGTGCTTTTCTACAGTGGAACTCTTGATGATCATATCATCCACATAGACAGAAAAGTTATCACCTTTGCTTTCTTCGAATATTTTGTTCATCATCCGTTGATAGGTCGCCCCTGCATTCTTAAGCCCAAAGGGCATGACTTTGAAGCAGTAGGTTGCTTGGTGAGTCACGAACGAGGTTTTAATTCTGTCGGAAGGCTCCATCGGGATCTGGTGATAACTCGACTTTACATCAGTGAAGGAATACATGGCGTGTCCCGCGGTTCCATCCATTAGAATATCAATACAAGGCAGAGGGTAATTGTCTTTGGGACAGGCTTTGTTGAGATCTGTGAAGTCAATACACATGCGGTATGATCCGCCTGCCTTTTTGACTAATACCACATTCGCCAGCCATTGTGTGTAAAGTACTTCTTCGATGGCGTCCGCCTTTTTGAGCTTAGCAATCTCTTCTTCTATTACTTTTTGTCTTTCAGGGCTATGATTTCTCCGCTTTTGTGCTATCGGGACAGTGTCCTTGGCAATATTGAGCTTATGAGTGATCACATCCGGATTAATTCCTGGGAGAATCTCATCCTTCCATGCAAAAACATCCTCTGACTCATGGAGAGCCTTTGTGATAGCCTCCTTAATCTCACCTCTTAGCCCTTTAGCAATTCGTACCGGCTTTTCATCCGCCATAAGGTACATCTCTGTTTCACCCAGAGCCATTGTGACAAGTTCCTCTTCTTCCTCATCTTTAGACCGTGGGCGAATCATCAAGGATGCTGAATATGTCTCCTGAGCAACCTTTTGATTTCCTCTGACCATTACTCCTCCCTTGGCCGTGGGGATGTAAATGGTTAAATGGCGGATGGAGATGAGAGCCGCTGCTTCGGAGATGAAAGGTCGACCCAGGATGATATTATAGGCCAATTGACCATCTATAATGGAGAACTCCAGATCTCCCTTCCAGATTTGATCTTCGTCCGCCAACTCACAATCTAACGTTACTTGTCCCTTCGTCTGGATTGTGTGCCCTGTTACTCCTAGGATGTCCACAATAGTGGTTTCCACTTGGACAGGATCGACCATAAGTTTGGCGAATGCTCCTCTTGTAATGACATTGCACGAACTTCCAGTGTCAATCATTACTCTTTTCTTTTCCCATCCTTTTACCATCATGGTAATGACTAGAGCATCCGCGTGAGGGGGAACCTCCGGGCCTACGTCCGCAAAAGGGCGATTGAGTGATGCCGTATCCAAAGCGGTGGTCTTTGCCTTCTTTAGCACATGTTGGTATCCTGGTCCGCCTGCTATGACATTGATGGTCCCTTTTGCCTTCCTTTTCTGCTCATCTCTTGATTTATCACCATCTCCTTTCTTGCTATCATTTTGGACGAACCTGTCTAGCTTTCCCCTTTCTATAAGCCTTTCTATCTCTCTGGCCAACTCCCAACACGCATCTGTATCATGACCATTCCTCCTGTGGTGCTTGCAATAATTTTTGGGATTTTTCCCTGTGTTGGTGTACTCCCCTCCTTTTGGTTCGGGGTATGAAATGCTCCGCTTGTGCTGGCTGTTTTCTATCCACATCAGCACTTCGCTTTTGGAGGCGTTTAATGGTGTAAACGACGGTATGTATGCCGATTTGTTCTTAGAGCCTCTACGCCTGCCCCTGGATGACAAATCAGGATGTTTGTCCTTCTCTTTATCCCGTCTACGAGATTCGCCCTTCTCCCTTTTAGGCGGAGATACTGACTCCCTGCGGATGTCATCCACTTCCATGAAGTCCTTGCATCTTTCTATCAACTCTGCCATATCTCTGGGCTTCTTTCTGATCAAATCTTCCTGTAAGTTTTTACAGGTGGTGTTTTTCACTAGAGCTTCCACCGCCATGGAGACATCCACATCAACAATTCGTATACACAATTTGTTGAAATTATCCACATATTCCCGGAGGGGTTCATTCGCTTTTTGCTTCAATTCAAAGAGCTTCCGCGATTTGACCACTGGAGGGATGCAACCGGCGAATTTTGCACAAAATTCCCTACTTAATTGATCCCAGCTGTCAATGGATCCTGGAGGTAAAGATTGGAACCAATCATAAGCAGGCCCGCCAAGCATGGTGATAAACATCCGACATAATACCGCTTCACTGGCTCGGTTGAGGCTGAGCAACATGCGGTATTTCCTAGCATGGGCTTCAGGGTTGTCCACGCCCGTATAGACTGGGATATTAGGAATTTTAAAGTGCCTATCCGTTTCCTCAGCTTCGATCCACGCTGTGAAGGGCGAATCCCGATTGGCAAAGGGATTATATCTCGCATTCTCTTCATTCTGGCGGCGCACCTCGTCTCTAATTAGATCCGCTATATTCTCGGGATTTTCCCCGGGATGTCCCCTACGTGGAGATCTACTCGGAAAAGATGAAGAACTGGAATTAGATGAAGGATCAGATGGCAAACCACTTCTTCCACGTCCCCCTGGTGGAGCCTGCCTATGAGCCCCTTGATTCGGAGGCGGGTGTTGCCTATCTTGATGAGGTTCCTCAACTGGCCGTTTACTTCTCCTACGTCCTGGAGGTGGAGGAGATCTACCTCGGTGGGAGGAGCAATGTTTTAAACGAGATGGAGATTTAGATCGTCCCCTGCCATTCGTCTTCCTACGGTTTTTGTGTCTCCGACCCTCTGGTCCGCCCGCTGGAGGATTGGACCTGGCGTTATTAAGAGCTCGAGACCCGCCAATGTTAATCCTTGGGTTTGTTGGTCCCTCAAGAAAAGTTTGATCATTCCTCTGACTCCCCTCTGCTCCGTCAGAAAACAGTCGCCGATTTAGTGGCGGGTCACTGGCTATCATGGAAGTAATCACCATGGAATCTGCAAGTTGGGAGTGAAAAAACGAAGAATCTCGAGCATTTGGTCCTATGGTTACATTTTTCCATTGGGATGCCGTAGGAGTTGGTTCCGTACGTCGAAGCGGGGGAATTAACATGTACGACCGTAAGCGGCTTTCCATCTCAGGGCCAAACTCACTTCCTATGGATCCCGCACATATTTCAAGAAATGAGTCAGGTGACATACTTCCCTTACCATGCACCGTAGGAGCATCAGGATCAACGCGACCAGCGTTCGCAACAGGATTGGCTGATGGTGTCACTAATGGTGTTTCAATCCCTGTTGAGGGATTAGACCCTCCACTCGTCATGCCTTACAATGTGAACGAAACCCTTATTTGGTTAGGGTTCCACGATCACCGCACCAATTGATGACCAGTGGAGAATTTTCGATTAACTTCCGTCCCTATGGGGGCGTCGTTGGGTTCGACAGGGGGAAGCTCCGATGCTAAAGTCAGTATAGAGTATGGAGGAATAAACCGAATTGATAAAGTAGGGTTTCTAGGATTGTATGAATGTGTACCTTGATAGCTTGAGATGCAAGCTATATATAGTCATGTAGTTGTAACCCTCGGTAACTAGAAAGTCTCCATTAATGCTTCATTAATGGTGGTTACAGGTTTCCTTTAAGTATGTCCGTTAGCTCATTAATAGTTCATTAATTGCCTTTATTGAGGAATCGGCTCAGCTGTTCAGTTGGCGGATCGAAGGGTGATGGCGGATCTCACGTAGGTTTTGACTACGGATCTCGTGTGGCGGAGTCTCGGTGATCCGCCCATCGGATGTCTTGCTTGATACGCCATTGCCTTCTTTGATCGGTTTAATACGTGGTCCTTTTGGGTAAATATCTTCTTTGATCCCTCTGATAATATCCCGATGTTATCAAATGCATAGCCCTATTATAAGCGAACTCAATAAATGGTAAGCATTCTTCCCAAGACTTAAGATTCTTTTGAATGACTGCCCTAAGAAGTTGTCCTAAAGTTCTATTTACTACTTCGGTTTGACCATCAGTTTGGGGGTGACAAGAAGTAGAAAACAACAGTTTAGTCCCCAATTTATTCCACAAAGTCTTCCAAAAATAGCTTAAAAACTTAGGATCTCTATCACTAACTATACTCCTTGGCATCCCATGCAGACGAACAACCTCTCTAAAGAACAAGTTAGCAATATTAATAGCATCGTCAGTTTTATGGCATGGTATGAAATGTGCCATCTTAGAAAAGCGATCTACAACCACAAATATGGAATCATTACCTCTCTTAGATCTAGGTAAAGCCATCACAAAATCCATGGATATATCAGTCCAAGGTTCATTCGGCATAGGTAATGGAGTGTATAAACCATGAGGCATAACTCTAGACTTAGCTTTCTTACAATTAATACAGCTAGCACATATTCTTTCCACATCACGTTTCATATGAGGCCAAAAGAAATGTTCAGAAATCATCTCCAAAGTCTTAGCAACTCCAAAATGCTCCATCAAGCCTCCACCATGGGCTTCCCTCACAAGAAAATCTCTATGTGAACATTTAGGCATGCATAATCGATTATCTCTAAATAAGTAGCCCTCATGTCTATAAAATTTTCCAAAAGCAGTAAGTTCACAAGCTTTATAAATAGATGCAAAGTCTAGATCATCAACATATAATTCTTTGATATACTCAAATCCTAAACACTTAGCATGCATCACATTCAATAAGCTAACTCTCCTACTTAATGCATCAACAACTACGTTTTCCTTCCCTTGCTTATACTTAATCACATAAGGAAACGTCTCTATAAATTCCACCCACTTGGCATGTCTTCGGTTCAATTTTTGTTGACCCTTAAGATGTTTCAAGGATTCATGATCGGTGTGGATCACAAACTCTTTAGGCCATAAATAATGTTGCCACATTTGCAAAGCCCTAACTAATGCATAGAGTTCTTTATCATAAGTGGGATAGTTTAAGGTTGCACCACTAAGTTTTTCACTAAAGAATGGTATAGGTCGACCCTCTTGCATTAAAACAGCACCAATCCCTACTCCTGACGCATCACACTCAATTTCAAACGATTTATCAAAGTTTGGAAGTGCTAAAACGGGGGCAGAAGTTAGTCTTGCTTTAAGTATCTCAAAAGCATCCTCTTGTGCTTTGCCCCATTTAAACCCAACATTCTTTTTTATTACCTCGGTTAGTGGTGCGGCAATGGTACTGAAGTTCTTCACAAACCTCCTATAGAAACTCGCCAAGCCATGAAAGCTCCTCACCTCGGTAACTGAATTTGGCGTTGGCCACTCTTGAATGGCTTTCACCTTTTCAACATCAACAGAAACTCCTTGTGCTGAAACAATAAAACCCAAAAACACAACTTTCTCCATGCAAAATGAGCACTTAGAAAGGTTAGCGTATAATTTTTGTTCTCTCAAAACATTTAATACAGCCTTAACATGTTCTATGTGTTCTGCCTCAGATTTAGAATAGATAAGAATGTCATCGAAATAAACAACAACAAATTTACCTATAAACTCTCTCAAAACATGATTCATTAATCCCATGAAAGTACTAGGTGCATTTGTTAAACCAAAAGGCATAACTAACCACTCATATAAACCATGCTTAGTCTTAAAAGCCGTTTTCCATTCATCTCCTAATGACATGCGAATCTGATGGTAACCACTCTTAAGATCTATTTTAGTGAAAATAGCAGCCCCATTTAGTTCATCCAACATATCATCTAACCTAGGGATAGGATGACGATACTTTACCGTGATTTTATTGACGGCTCTACAATCGATGCACATCCGCCAAGTTCCATCTTTCTTTGGTACTAGGATGACTGGTACAACACATGGACTCATAGATTCACGAATCAACCCTTTTGCCATTAGCTCCTCCACTTGCCTTTGAAGTTCTTTTGTCTCCTCAGGGTTACTTCTATAGGCTGGTCGATTTGGAATTTGTGCTCCGGGAACAAAGTCAATTTGATGCTCAATTCCTCGAATCGGGGGTAACTTATTAGGCATCTCTTCGGGGAATAAATCCTTGAACTCCTGCAAAAGAGGGGAAATACTAGAAGGAAGGTTAGACTGGCTTACAGAAGATAAACAAAAACTTTTACAATAAAATAATAATAAATTTTTGTTTTCAAAATCAGCTTGCTTTACATCCCTCAATTTAGCATATAAAGATAGATTTTGGCTTTTGTTAATGCTCCTCTCTTTTTCTCTCTTCTCACCCTCATTTCTCGACCTCACTAATGCCTGTTCACTCACCTCTTCTCTCTTCACACCCTCACTGATTTTATCACTCTTATTTTCTCTCGCCTTAACCTTTTCCCTTCTCACAGATTGTTCTTGTAACATTCTTTGCATGTAGAGCTGATCTTCAAACACTTCAGCAGGTGAAAAAGGTGGCAAAATATACTTCTTCCCATCCTTAGCAATAGTAAATTTATTTGTTCGACCATGATGTAGTGCTGATCGATCGAATTGCCAAGGCCTCCCCAATAACACATGACATGCTTGCATAGGTACTACATCACATAATACCTCATCAGAAAAAGAACCAATAGAAAAGTTCAGAAGCACCTGTTTAATAACTTTGAGTTCATTACTATCATTCAACCATTGTAACCGATAAGGATTGGGATGTGGAATTGTTGATATCCCTAATCGGCTTGCTAACACATTGCTCACCACGTTGCAACAACTTCCTCCATCAATAATTAGTAAACATGTTTTTCCAAGTACGTTGCAATGAGCATAAAAGATGTGCTCTCGTTGCTCAATGTCACCACTCACTCCCATGTTCAATGTTCTATGAGTGACTAAGTTAACTCCATGTCCTCCTTTACTATCCACCTCTTCTATATCACTACAATCTTCTAAGGTGGGCATATCATCTGATTCATGTTCGGACTCACTTTCGGATATTAACTCAACATGCTTCATAACCATCGCCTTTTGATTCGAACACTCTTTTGCATAGTGCCCTCTCCCTTGGCACTTAAAACACACAATTTCATGAGTTCTTGTGGGGTTTTCAGTAGTTTTGTATTTTGGAGTAGTTCCACCAATTTGCAACTTCCCAAATGCTTTTGAATCAACCTGAGGCTTTTGGTCACTTTTAGAGCTAAATTCAGATTTAGTTTTGAAATTACCTCTTGGATCTGACTTCCATGGAGTGGAAGTAGTGCCTTTGAACTTTGATCTCCCTTTCTCAACCTCTTGAAGTTGTCTCTCAATTTTTATCGCTTTATGGAGCATCTCGTCCATGTGGAAATAAGTTTGTAGCTCAAGAGGGTTGCGAACCTCCCTCTTCATTCCCATGAGAAATCTAACCATGGTAGCTTCCTCATCTTCTTGTATATCAGCTCGGATTAGTGCCATCTCCAATTGTTTGTGATAATCTTCAACATATTGGTTACCTTGAGACATGGATTGGAGTTCTTTCAACAGCTCCTTATAATAGTGAGCCGGCACAAATCTCTTTTTCATGACCTTCTTCAATTCACCTCATGTTCTTATGGGTTCATCACCATCTCTTTTTCTTGTGCGCTTTAATTGGTCCCACCAAATAGCCGCATATTCAGTTAGTTTGGATACTACAAGTTTCACCTTCTTCTCCTCGGAATACTCATGTATGTCAAAGATTGTTTCAACCTTTCGTACCCAATCAAGATACGCCTCTAGGTCACTAGCTCCTCGAAAAGTAGGCATTTTAAGTTTGATAGCATTAAGATTACTATCTTTTCGATCGTTACCCCTTTTTTGGTATCCAAACTGCTCCTCCTCTTCAGACTCGGATAATTCATCATCAAAATTCAATCTCCCCCGTCCTCTTTTCTTTTGGCTTGATTTCTTTTGGTTTGAAACCAAATCAGCCACGATAGCCCCTAACCTCTTCATCTCACCTACAATAGCTTTTTGCCATTCTTTAGAATCAACGTTGTTAGCATTGTCCTCTTTAGGGCCGTTAGACATGACAAAATATATAAAGAATGAAAGAGAAGTGAAATCTAGTCTAAAGCAAGAAAAGAAGAAAAAGAAAGTAAAAGAAGTACCTCACAACCGGTTCAATCACTCTTTTATATTATCTTGATAGATCACAAGGATTATCTCGGGTAATATAAATGCCAATGAAGCAAAAGAATGACAAAATAAAGTAGGGCAGAAACTAGAAGCAAAGAAGACTAATAGTGTAATGATAACCAACGTTTAGCACACTAAGAAAAGAATAAAAGACGATTTTCGAAGAAGAGACAAAGGTTTGAAAATCTTAAGAATGTGTGTTTAGCATGCAAATTCTAGAAAACTTGTAACTTTAGTACAAACAATGAGCCGATTCTTTCCTTTTTTTTTGCTTTTTTTTTAACTAGGCTGAAATTGATTAACAAATTAAACTTGCGCTAATGATTTAGCATGCAAAAATTTGAATAAATTCACACACATAAATAAGTTTGGCTAGTAAGAATAGAATCCAAAAAATCAATTCGCTACAACTAAGAACCTAAATAACTAGATGCAAAAGTATGAGGAACTCGATCAATAATTAAAGACTCTAGATTGGGGTAATTTTTTTTATTTTTTTTATTTCGACAAACAAAATAAAAACAACAAATTCCTTAAGAGCCAAAGCTCTGATACCAATTGATGTGATATTGGTTATGAAAGAGAGATAATAACCAAATCAACAAGTTTTCCCGATCTATCTTAAGGAATTAATAGAATCAAATAACAAACATAAATTGGTGATAACAAACCAATCCCAAAGAATTAAAGACAATGAAAGGAGATCTAACCTTACACATTCGAATAATTAAATTGGAATTTGAGTGTTTGGCGATTCACAAGTACCTTACCAAAATACTTGTTCACGATCAAGATAATATTGCAAGAATGATGACCCGGTCTCTCAAGCTCACAATAAAGAATTCAATCCCGGATTGAAAATAATTCCCAAAGGAAAAGAAGAACTTTTGTTCATAAAAATATTGATGTCTGATTGATAAAAATAATGAAGAATACAAGTCTTTATATAGGCTACAAAATAAACCTAAACCTAAACTAAAAAGGAAGTTGAATCCTAGTGCACCAAGGTAAAAGAAATCCTAATTAGACAAGGAAAAACATTAAATTGGTTTTTGTCCTTTAGAGCCCAATTTCAGCCCACTAATTAACATTATTTGGGCCTTTTAATTTGCTAGAAATAAGCCCAATCAAACCTATAAGGTTATAACATTAATTTTAATGAGTCCCAATGGGTTTTGCACATGCCAAACACATGCAAGTCCAAAGCTTCTCTTAAAACATGATCAACCTTTTTACATATCACTATTATGGGCTTGGGTTTGGATACAACACAAAAACACACCATCTTTAATGACTTCTCTAGAATCCATTCCTTGCTTAAAGAAGCTCAAGATGAGTCCATTAAGCATTTGTTGGTCTTTCTTTGTACGATTCTTCGTCATAGGTCCAATTGACAGCTCCAATGGATCCCTCATGCTTCTACTGGACTCCTTAACTCCAAGCTCCTTTGTTCCATGCTCTTGTGCTTTTGATATCACATCAGATTCTGGCATTTATGACACGTTCGGTGCATGGGTTTTCTAATTATTGCTAACGTTATCCTAGGTGGCTATTAATACGTGTGCTAGCATTTAATGTTTCAAATGGGTTTTACTCAGCAATAAGAATATCAAACGTTTGAGATTCTGAGTAGTCAGTTTTACGTAGGATAGTTGTTTGTGGGACTAGTAACTTAGCTTAGGATAATCACTCAGCCTGTATGTTTACTCAGCATAGGGTGATTTCATGTCATTTTAACTCAGCATGCGACAGTTACTAATTTATCACAAATCACTCAACATGGTCATCACTCAACATTCAATTAAGCACATAGAATTATTGAAGAGGATTAGACATACCGATAGCTTCCCTTAATATGTTAAATTGCTCACGAGCCAAGGGTTCGTAAAGATATCCGCAAGTTGTTCATTTGTTGATACGTAGGTCAGCTTGATCTCACCCTTGAGTACATGATCTCTGATGAAGTGATGCCTTATGCTGACATGCTTCATCCTGCTGTGTTGGATTGGATTCTTAGATAAGTCTATGGCACTCTTGTTGTCACATTTGACCTCTATTGTTTCGGTTTTGACACCATAATCCTCAAGCTGTTGCTTAATCCATAGGACTTGGGCCACACAGCTTCCAGCAGCAACGTACTCAGCTTCAGTTGTAGACAAGGCTACTGATGACTGCTTACTAAACCACGAAACCAGACAGCTTCCTAGGAATTGACATCCTCCTGAAGTGCTTTTTCGTTCTAGCTTATCTCGTCCATAGTCAGCATCAGTATATCCAACCAGTGTGAAGTCACTTGTATTTGGATACCATAAACCTGCATTGACTGAGTCTGCAAATATCTGAAAATTCTTTTTACAACTATTAAGTGAGATTCCCTGGGGTCAGCTTGATATCTTGTGCAATAACATACTGAGTACTGAATGTCAGGTCTCCTGGCAGTAAGATAAAGTAGAGAGCCTATCATACCTCGATATAACCTGCTGTCTACAGACTTACCTTTCTCGTCAGCACAAAGAACAGTGTCAGTACCCATTGGGGTTGATATGGGTTTACATTCTTCCATATCAAACTTCTTTAGCATTTCTTTGGCGTACTTAGACTGACTAATGAAGATGCCATTCTTACCTTGCTTGATTTGAAGTCCAAGGAAGAAGTTGAGTTCGCCCATCATAGACATTTCAAACTCAGTTTGCATATGTTTACTAAACTCTTTGCACATAGAATCGTCAGTAGCACCAAAAATTATGTCATCTACGTAAATTTGTGCAAGTAGGGTATTTTTACCCTTTTTCTTAATGAACAAGGTTGTGTCAGCTTTGCCTCTAATATAATTTCTGGTCAGCAGGAAGTTGGTCAACCTCTCATACCAAGCTCTTGGAGCTTGCTTTAGGCCATATAAGGCCTTTTTGAGTTTATAAACGTGGTTTGGAAATTTTGGATCTTCAAAGCCTGGAGGCTGACTAACATATACCTCTTCGTTTATAAAGCCATTAAGAAATGCACTCTTAACATCCATTTGATATAATTTAAAGTTCATAAAACTAGCATAGGCACATAGTATACGTATAGCTTCTAACCTAGCAACGGGTGCAAAGGTTTCACCGTAGTCAATGCTCTCTTGCTGACTATAGCCTTGGGCTACAAGTTGGGCTTTATTTCTGACTACGTTGCCTTGCTCATCTAATTTATTTCTAAAAACCCACTTAGTTCCTATGGTCTTTTGATTCCTAGGTTTAGGTACTAAATCCCATACCTCATTTCTTGTGAATTGATCAAGCTCTTCTTGCATAGCGTTGATCCAATATTCATCGTGCTCAGCATCAGCGAAATTCTTTGGCTCATGCATTGAGACGAAGGCAACATTGCTGAGATACTTCCTAAGCTGATCTCTTGTCATCAGCTTGTTGTCAGCAGCATCAAGAATGGACTTCTCCGAATGTCCTCTTGGAATTTTTATTTCTTTGGGCAATGTTGAGTTGTTTGGAATAGGTGTTTCTACAATCTCTGCAGGAATAGATTGGTCAGCAAAGGTTATTTCAATTTCTTGCTTACCTTTGGTCATCCTTTGTATTGATGATTCAGAGGCTCCAATTTGATCAGCGGAAGCTGAGCTTGGTTCATCTTCATTGAGCTGAGTTGTCTTTCCTGCAGGGTCAGCTTCATCGAACTCAATATGGACAGACTCTTCTACAACCTTAGTTCGTTTGTTATACACCCTATATGCTTTGCTGTTAGTTGAGTACCCTAAAAAGATCGCTTCGTCAGCTTTGGCATCAAATTTTGCAAGATTATCTTTTGTGTTGAGTATAAAACATTTACACCCAAAGGCACGAAAGTAGCCAATGTTGGGCTTTCGTCCTTTCCAAAGTTCATATGGGGTTTTCTTAAGAATAGGTCTAACTAAAGCCCTATTGAGAATGTAGCATGCTGTGTGGACAGCTTCACCCCATAAATACTTTGGAAGCCTATTTTCACTCAGCATTGTCCTAGCTATTTCGACAATTGTTATGTCTTCCTTTCAACAACCCCATTCTGTTGAGGTGTTCTAGGAGTAGAGAAATTGTGTTCAATACCACCGGCTTCACAGAATTCATCAAACTGTTGGTTTTTGAATTCTCCACCATTGCCACTTCTAATATGAGCTACTTTTAGGTCTTTGTCATTTTCAAGTTTCTTAATCAATGTTGTGAACATCTCAAATGTTTCATCCTTGCTACTCAGCAAGATGATCCATGTGTACCGAGAGAAATCGTCTACAATGACTAAGGAAAATTTCTTACCTCCCAAGCTGAGTGGCTGGAAAGGTCCGAAAAGATCCAAGTGTAGTAATTCCAATAGTCTCTTGGTTGAGACAATATTTTTACTTTGAAATGACTTCTTAGTTTGTTTACTTTGCTGACAAGCATTACACAATTGATCTTTTTCGAACTTAAGTTTGGGCAATCCCTCAACTAGTTGCTTTCTAGCTAATTTGGCAAGAAGGTCCATGCTTACATGATCAAGCCTTCTATGTCATAGCCAAGAGTTATCCTCTTTAGACACTAAGCATATATTTTTAGAAAACTGTTTTTCTAAACTCAGCATGTATACATTGTCTACACGAGGGGCAGTTAAAATCAATTCGTTTGTTTTTCCCTCGAGTATTTGACACTGAGTATCATCAAATACAACCTTTCTGTCGCTCTTGCAAAGCTGAGCTACACTTAGTAGATTGTATTTGAGACCTTTAACTAAGGAGACTGACTCAATAGTTGGGTTACCTCCGATAGTACCTGAGCCGACTATCTTACCCTTCTTATTGTCTCCAAAGCTTACACTTCCACCTCATTTAAGCTCTAGTGTGATGAACTGAGTTTCATCACCAGTCATGTGCCTCGAGCATGCGCTGTCTATATACCACAGTTTTGATTTCTCCATGCATCTCAGGCTCACCTGCATTTTAGACTATTCATCTTTAGGTACCCAATTCTTTTTAGGTCCTCGTTTGTTAGCATAAACAGGTGTAAAGTTATATTTTAATTTGTGACGACATACTTTTATAGTGTGGCCACTTTTGCCACAGAAGTCACAGTGAATTTCCTTTTGAGGGTGATGTTGAGTGTGGTCAGCATTATTGTGCTGAGCATGCCAACATACCTTAGTGGTATGTCCTTTCTTTCCGCAGAAGTCACATTGGACAATCCGCTTATTGTACCAACACACTTCTCTTGTGTGCCCCTTTTTCCCGCAACAGTCACACTGCGTGAACTGTTTATGCTAACTAGTACTTGAGTACTCAGCATGGGATTTATTTTTATTTGAGCCTCTTATTTGGCTCTGTAGGGTAGTGACATCCTTTTTCAGTTTCTTTGAATCTGATTGGACCTCCGAAACAAACTTATGCATAAGTTCTATGTTACTGTGCAAAGTTGAATTGTCTTGAAGAAGATATCGGAGGTCACTGAGCTTGACCTCTTCAATCTCATCACACCGCCTGCTGAGTGCCTTTAATTTCTTATTGCACTTTTTAGTTAGCGCATATAAATCACTCAGGGCGTTTATCATCTCATTTCTAAGCAAAAGTAAGGACGTTACCTCATTATTGTGTTCCTTCTGATCAGTTTCATCAGAAAGGTTAGCTTGCTCAAAATAAGTGCGGTCAGCATCATCGGCCATGAAGCATATATTTGCTGTTTCATTTGCATCAGCTTCTGATGAGGTTGAATCATCACTATCACTCCATGTGGCTACCATAGCCTTTCTGCTGCCATTCTTGTCTTTCTTCAGCATGTAACAGCTTGACTTGATGTGCCTAGTTTGGTGGCACTCGAAACATGTGACAGGCTTTGAGCTGTCCTTCTTATATTTGTTGTCGCTGGGCTCAGCTTTGTATTTGTCATTTCTTCTGAATGGCCTTTTGCTGTTCCTATCATTCTTCCTGAACAACTTCTTCATCTTCCTGGTGAACATTGCCATTTCCTCATCATCAGATGAGTCAGCTTCGGTGGAGTCAGCTTTCATGACAAGTGATTTTTGTTTCTTGTCTTCTGACTTCTCTTTTTCTTCAAAGTTTTTCATTAATATCTCATGAGTCAGCAATGATCCGATCAGCTCATCGTACTTATATGTAGTCAGGTCCTGAGCTTCCTCCACAGCCGTTTTCTTAGCTTGCCAGCTTTTTGGTAAGCTTCTCAAGATTTTCTTCACTTGTTCTTCTTCAGTGAAGTTCTTGCCGAGTCTTTTTAGCTCATTTATGATGTTGGTGAACCTAGCGTTCATTCCGGAGATGTCCTCATTGTCATTCATCTCGAATAGCTCATACAGTCTCATGTGTTGATTCACCTTTGATTCCTTGACCTTGCTTGTGCCTTCGTAGGTTACTTCAAGCTTTTTCCAAATCTCCTGTGCTGACTCGCAACCTGAAATCTTATTGTATTCTGCAGCATCTAAAGCACAGTGAAGCATATTGATAGTCGAAGCATTGTTTTGAAGTTTTCTAAGGTCATCTTCTGACCACTCAGTTTCACTCTTAACTACTTTCTCATTGTTAACAGTTTTATATGGCACGTAAGGGCCTTGTACAATTGCAAGCCAAACACTCATGTTTGTGGCTTGAATAAAGTTTTTCATCCTATTCTTCCAGAATGTATAATTTGAACCAAAGAATAGGGGAGGCCGACTAATTGATAGTCCCTCAGGGAGTATCTGTGTTGTTTGGTTCCCAGGAAGGAAACGAGTGCTGTTCTCATCCATTTATCAGGATCAGCTCAAGATAGTTATATCTTTGAGTAGTGAGCTTAGGCTCTGATACCACTTGTTGGTCCCGTGTGATTAGTTCCAAGGGGGGGGGGGGGGTTAGGAACTAATGTAACTTTTTTGCTAATTAATCTTACTGACTTGATAATTTTGGTGAGTTTATTAACTCAGCTTTGGTCAGCTTGGCCAATCTTAGTGTAAGACAGCTTTAGTCAGATGTTGACTAAGACTGTTTCACTTGTGAGTTGGGAATTGACACTTTTGTGGTCAGCTTCCAACTCAGCACTCTAATTTACTCAGTGTCAGCTTTAGACAGTTTAGATGCTGAGTAAATATAACAAGCAACAAATGCACATATATATATTTTAAGAGAGTTAGAAATTACTCAGTATCACTTATCCTGGTTCGGCCTCTCCGCCTACGTCCAGTCCCCAGACTCCTCCGGGCTTTTAGAATCCAATACTGAGCTCTTTAAAGGTAGAGCACAAACCGGTTACAAGGTAGTTGAATATGCAAGAGTACCTTCCTCTATTCGTCTACTCAACTCCTACTAAGTGCTACAACCCAGCACCTAGATTTCTCTACCACTGAGTATTTACAACCAAATACTCAGCACAACACTCTCAATTCACAATTGATATAATTTGCTCTTTTTCAGCTAAAGAACACTTTAGATGATTACAAAACAATCAATCTAGCATTTACACAGGAATAGAAAGTTGGTGTAAGATTTCTTTCTTGTTTTTGAGTGCTTTGAGCTTGTATTTTTCTCTCTTGTATATACTGTTATTCGGCGATGATCCAAGAGGATTGCTTGTCCTTTTATAGTTGAACTTTGAGGATCAAATGATTTGAATTTGATTTGAACTTTGAGGATCCAAGAGTATATACTGTTATACTGTTATACTCTCAGCTTCACTTCGATAGTCATTGTCTTTGATTGTCACCAAATCTCATACTGAGTTCTTTTTCACTCAGCTTCCATGGTCAGCTTCGTTCTGCACGATCTAGTTCTGAAGCAGACTTCTTTTATGCTAAGCTTCGTTCCACTCAGCTTCTTTGATCAGCTCCATTCTTAAGCTGTTGTTTTGAAGATGACTTATCTTCTCTTGTGCTGAGTTGCTCTTCACTCAGCTTGTGTTGTGTTCTCATGCTGACTTTACCCTGTCTTAATTTTTATTTCCTTTTGCATTTATGTTTATACTCAATATTGAACAAACGGATTAGTACAATTAAATCAAAGCACTTAAATTTAATTTTCTCTTAATCATGGATTAAACTTAAATGATTTTGTCAAATCAAAATCTTGTGGAAAGGTGTTTCAACAGATTCTTTCCTTTTCACTTGCTAATTAGCTTGTACTCTTCCTATGTACTAGGCTTGGTTGTATTCCATATTTACATTCTCCATATTTATAATTTATGATTCATAATCTCTTTTTTTATATATATGTTAATGTTTGCTACTTGTTTTGATATTCGTAATTGATTATTGTGTAGGGGAACGCGATTTCCGACGCCATTCGGGCTATCTTTAGGGATTCATATAGGTGTTGCCTTACCAGAAGTGACGCTCCGAAAACCGTAGGAATTGACAAGCCACGGAACTTACGGGCCCTAATTTTTGATCCCAAGTATTAGACACGCCTTGACTAGGAACCACGTAGTCTAAGTACCTCACGGGTCGGTCGCACTACACGTAGTCGTCATTGCAAGAGTAAATCATTGACCGTATATATTGGGAGTCATTGTTTATCGTATTTATAACTTATCACCATCCATACCACTTCGTAGAGTTTTTGTTATGTGAATTTGTCTCACCCGTAGTTAGGAGTAGTTTGTAGTTGTTCCCCGAATCAATTCAAAGTATTCACCGCTTAGATAACGTATAAAACTGAGTCGTTTAATACTTGTAGTTATAAATCCCGTGGATTCGATACCCGGTCTTAACCGGATTATTACTTGATACGACGGGGTACACTTTCCCCTAAGTCGTAGCGTCTAGTAGAGAAAGAGCATTTAAGAAGATCACATCCATAGTCATAACGAACTTATCATAATATATATTTCATAAGCTCTACCTAGCCATACACGCGCTATCAAGTTTTTGGCGCCGTTGCCGGGGATTTATAATTTCTTGCAATATTAGACAAAAACGTTTTATTGTTAGTCTAAGCATTATCTTGGTGTAAATTGTTTATATATACTTTTTACTAACAACATTCTTTCTTGTTTATAATTTGTTCCATTTATTTATTTTATGCACACCCGATCTCGAAGTGATACTCTCGTTCCTATTGATCTTGAAATTAAACATACTCTTTGTAGGATTTGGAGAGAGAAAATGGCAAACCTCAATAATGAAGCTAACCAACCCGAGGTCAACCAAAGGCCGCCGGCGCAACCCGTGAATAACAACCGCAATGGTGGAGGCAATGACATGCGCTCGATGATGGAGATTCTTGCTCCGCATCGCCCTTAAAACCGCAACGGAATCGTTGCCCCCACCATTCCGGCCAACACATATGAAATCAAGACTAGCATGATCCAACTCATCCAACAACTTGCCAGTTCGGAGGGGAACCCCTTGAAAACCCTAACGAACATCTCGATAAATTTCTTATGTGTGCCGAAACTTCTCGGCAAAACGGTGTTCCGGTTGAGGCCATTCGACTAAAGTTGTTTCCTTTCTCTTTGATAGGACAAGCATTGGAGTGGTTGCACTCGTTGGAGGCAGGATCGATTACATCATGGGAGGAGCTTGAGAAGGAGTTCCTTTCTTACTACTTTCCGCCTTCCAAAATGGTTAAGTTGAGGAACGACATCACTACCTTTCGGCAGCTCGAACACGAAGCTCTTCATGCGGCTTGGGCAAGATTCCAAAAGTTGCTTCGAAGCTTCCCGCACTACGATATCCCCAAGCACGATCTGGTAAGTACTTTTTATCACGGATTAACACCTACTAATCGTGCCACCGTAGATTCCGCAGCAGGTGGGGACCTGTTTAGGAAGTCGGCCAGTGAAGCATATGAGCTCATCCACGAGCTCGCAAGGAAAAGCGTACAGTGGCAAGAAGATCGGCTTGCCGGACCTTCGCGACATCAAACGTTCGCCGTGGAGAAAGAGGCTCCGAAAAGTTCCATGGCGGAAATGAATAAAAAACTTGACGCTTTGATAGCCCAGTTGAGCCTTAACAAAGTTGCACAGGTCCTGATGTGCAATCATTGTGGTGGAGATCATGACGGACTTAATTGCCAAGCCGGGTAGCCCTTTCGCCGGCGACACCGAAAATGTAAGTTACATAGGAGGCAATCAAAGGTACAACCCTAACCCGAACTCCTACTCACACCACCACAATAATAATAACAGCGGATGGAGGCCTCGGTACCAACACCCTAACTTGTCGTATGGTAATAATAATAATGTATTGAGGCCCCCACCCGACTTTGTTTAAGAATATCGGGAAAACGGGCTAGGACAATCACAAACCATGCCCGGTGGTCGGAACACTCAGCCTCCCGACAACGTGCATGGCCAGTCGGTAACGTCCTTGTTAAAGGATATCTTAACCCGTCTTGCCGATAGTGAGGTGTTTTGCAGGGACCTTAGCCGCCAGGTAGCCCACTTGAATCGTCAGCAACAGGAGAGGCCATTAGGAACCCTCCCGGCAAACACCGAGCAAAACCCGCGGGGCAAAAATAGAGAGTCCGGACAGGCGATAACTCTCCTAAATAGTAGAAGTTCGGACCCGTCGAGTTCCAACTCGGACAGCCTGCAGTAAGCCACCGCATGAGAAAGTCGATCTACTCCGACTCTAAACGTAGTCTCGGTTTGCATTCCTCAAACCCTTTGTATATATGTATCATATCCGTTTGTTCTTTTCTTCGTAGGCATTGTCTCTTTTTTCTTTCTATCTTAAATTCAAATCAACGAAAAAACAAATCCCTTGCTAATCCAAATTGCTTACGCGGGGCGTACACACCATCACGCCTCGCGCAGCTGAGTCTCTGACACTGTGTCGACAATTCACGCGAAGCGTACGCACCAGTGCGCCCCGCGTAGCCAAGTTTCTGGTCTTTTTCATAAGTTCAGACGAATGGCCACGCGGGGCGCCCCTCTACGTGCGCCTCGCGTATTTGATCCTCTGGTCATACAACACTTAAAACGCATCTCCTACGCGGGACGCCCCCCTGGGTGCGCCACGCGTAGGACCTGACCTTAAGGGTCCTTTTTAAATTCTATCTTTATTTTTGTTTTTGTTTTTCTTTTCTTTTGCGACGTCCTTGGAATAGACGTCATTTTAATAACGCGGAGGGCCGTGCAACCCCGCACTTACCGTTTGTTTTGCACTAACAAAAACAAAAACAAAAATCAAATAAACAACAAAATAATTAAACTGATTTATTGATTCTTAAATTTTTCCGACACACTACCTCCCTCGGAAATTAATTAAAAGTTCTGTTATTTGTTCTTAAATGAAAAGACGTTAATACAAAGGATCGGTTTGATTAAGAAATTTTAGTCTTGATTCTGAAGTTATAGAATTTATGCAAAGCCTAGGTTCGTACTAAAAAAAGCATTGAGTCCTAACCCACAGGTCATCTCCATAATGAAATTTAAAAAGGCAATAAAGACGGGATAGTTGAAAATTTGACGAGAACTTGAACGTACACAATTTAACCCGAAATTTTGTGAGGTATTTTTGAGCCTAAAAGAGTTCGTACGAGAACTCTATTTTTTTCACAATCTTTCGAGAGCTTTGACTTCACTCGATTCATAGAGTTTGCACCTAATACCGGGTTAAGTACACTTATTTTGGTAAAAATGGCAATAGACGATAAAACGAACCCACTTAGGCTAATTATTTTCTTAACTTATTTTTCTCGTTTTCATTAACCTCTAGGAAACCCCCTCGAGCCTATTAACCGACTTTTTTGTTAATACCCGTTTAACATTTAACCCTTTTTCCTCTTGTTTAAATACCAATAAAATCAATTCGCACCAAAATTACCCGAAATAAGCCAAGGCCTTGATAAGTAAGCACCATAAGCTTTCAAAATCGTTTTTGTGCCGCTCTCAAAACAAAAAAAGAAAAAAAGAAAAACACAATAAAGAGCAAAAGGCATTCTCAAGCTCCACCCGAGCAATTTCGAGTTATATTTTACGAACTTACTAAGGCCAAAATAAAAACACAGTGCGATCATCAAAATGGTGTTTGAACTCGAGTTTCTAAAAATTAACCACTAAAAAGCCACCCACATTACAACCCCCCTCCGGGTTCATTTTTAATATTGCCTATACTATAACATAGGAGGAAAAACCTGGATGAAAATGCAAACTCAAAGTGACTTCGAGTAAGTGCAAAAGGAGAGTGCAAAAACACCGACCCACCAAAATTTGAGCGTAAGAGTGAAATCCCTTGGTGAGGTACTTTCGGGTTCTCAAAAGATAATCGACCCCCGTTAATATTGCCTATTAAATTTGATCATGGAGGTTTCAAACAAGTTTTGGTCACTCATTTGTTTGCGTAGGTACTTGCCGAAAACTTTGCATAAAACTTTAGCTTCGGAATCACGCACTTAGTAAAACCAACCGACGGTTTGTTTCTTAATGATCTCAATCTCTTGTCTTTCGATTTCTTTTACTTGAGGACAAGTAAAACTTTAAAGTCCGAGGAGGTTTGATAGGGGCGTTTCGTCCCTATCTTTTAACGTGATTTACGGTTTAATTTTGGATTAAATAAATAAGTTTAATTGCAAAAATAGAATGTTTTAATAAAATAACGAAATAAAAATAAATTCCGTACTTTCGGTTAATTTTCCTTATTTTTGATTAATTTAGAAAATAAAACGTCAAGCTAACTCGGCTCTCGAGAATTGTATTTCAGGTACGAGCAAGGAGCAAAAATCCTCCGATATACGCGGGGCGTATCACCCTCCACGCAGGGCGTGGAACACATTGTCAGAAATAATTGCTCAATCCGCAGGCACCACGTGGAACTTACCCACTGCCACGCGGGGCGTCCTACCTTCCACGCGGGGCGTATGAGCAATGATAAGCAATAATGTCTCAATCATGAATGTCAGACTGCAAGATCTTCTAAGTCAACTGACAATACGCGGGGCCTACAACCATACACGCGGGGCGTGTATAGGAAGTTCTTCAGTCCAAAAAACCAGAGACTTACATACGCAAGGCGTGCTTCAGACCACGTGTGGCGTAAAAGACCCAATTCAAGCAATAAAATCTCAGAAGCTCAACCACACGAGGCGTACCCCAGTCTACGCGGGGCATGGTTGAGACAACAAGATCTGGATTTGGTCCACATGCAGGAGATTTCTGACGGAATGGGCAAATACGCGGGGCGTCCTCCACCATACGCGAGGCGTGTCATGGGAAATCTGCAGAAAATCATGTTCCTCCATACTTGCACCTTGTAAACTTACAATTTTACCCCTAGCTTGATGTCACTACAAGAAATCATGCATTTTGTGGGGAAATATTTCGCCACTAAATGCTACTATTTCGCCACAAAAGTGCTCAGTGGCGAAACCAGAGTTCGTCCTCATTTCGCCATCCTATAGGCGCCACAGAAGGTATTTATGGCAAATTTCATTTTCGCCACAGTTAGGTATTATATTGTGGCGAAATATATATCCCCACTCATCTCATTTATTTCCCCAAAAATAAATATTTCATTTTGTTTAATATTTAGTTTTGTGGAAAACAAATTCGCCACAAAAAAATATAGTTTGTGAGGAACACAATATATCGCCACTAATAAATGATATTGTGTGACGAAAAATTCGTCACAATTTATATATATTTTATGGGGAATATAGTTTTTGCCACTTGATGAATTACATTATGTGACGAAAAATTCGCCACAAATGATTTATATTTTATGGGAAATATTTTGAATTGCCATTGATTATATGCATTTTATGACCAAAAAATCTCCACAAATAAGCTATGTTATGTGAAAAAATATAAATTTCGCAAATAAAAATATGTAACTATGTGAAAAAAGCGTCACAAATATATATATATATATATTAATGGTATAATTTAATCTCGAATTCATTAATACGTTTTTAATTAAGATATATTTCTAATAAAATGTCTTACCAAAATTAAGAATAATAAACCAAGGCACGCCACTCAATCTGTTCGTATTCATAGCTTCATATAACAAATTTGATTGAATGAATTATAAATTGTATTGAATAAAAACAAATTATCTTAATACAATATAGGATAGAGAAACAATACCTATTAAAAAAACAATGCATAAGAACAGAGCAAAAGGTTTCCCTGGCCTCAGACATAAATATGACACAAGGACTCGAGGTTTCCAGATCAAATTTTGTACTGATTGCATCATGCAAACCGAGGACAGATGGGGCAAATTCTACAACAACAATTTTCCTTTGCACCCATCTATCACCAAACCCTCTCGGAACTAAAACACCATCAACTCCCTGTAAAAAAACAAAAGTTTAGCGCTCAATGAACAATTTAGCTGCAAGGTACTCAAAACCAACCACGAGAACATCAATGTGACAATTAGACATTAGAATGTCACCTTGAAAAGATCCCATACAGCTTTATAAACATCAGGAGCATGCATAGAGCAAGAGTAATCAATATTCAAATTCGACATGATTGGAATATACATTATATAAGAAAAGAGGACAGTATCAAACAATTATGTAGGCGAAATTGATATTCAGTACTGAATTCTGCTGGAGTAGCATCTTCTAGATGACCTGCTGCAACCCATTATTCGATAAGCTTCGGACGGCAAGCAACCGAAGCATGCAAAAGAGCCTGCACAGTCTCCCAAATATCAACTTCTCACGTTAACAACTTTTTTACTCAAGTACCAAATCTCGAATAAAGAACAGTTAAGTATCAATTAAACTTATATGTCACATTAGCAACAATTTAATAGATAAGATAGCCTAACAAATAGCCATCTTGGCAGTATGTAATTTATAACTGCTAATGGCAGATAAGCTTGGAAAAATAAGATTGTGAATACCACAAACATCTATTATCTATGAAGTATAATAAAAAAAAAATAAATAATGGAGGAATAATTAAAAGTATTACCTTCAAGACGGAGAGGTAGGAATCTGAAAGTCCTGTGTGCTTTCCAACCATAGCAATTCTTACCTACATAGCACACACAACTTAGCAAATAAAGAAAAAATGGGAACTTGTCCTTAGAATTTGGAAACTATTTTTCTAGGATGTAATGTGATTTCAGAAGCGGACCAATGTCAATCATATTCTCCTCAAGTTCCTGTTAAAGACAAAGTAAAGACATTAGCGAAAGATCACGCATTTCATTAATATATGGAGTGCTATCTTTGAACTATGACAAGCTAAGATATCTGGTGTCAAACCAAGTCCTCCCCCTGAATACTATACTGGGTTGGCTTTGTTGTCTGTATTCAAAGCATTTGCACTTGTTAAGTGCATCAGCAACAAAT